>NW_020527031.1:0-78166 GCF_003368295.1 Carassius auratus | reverse complement strand
TATACTGTTATAAAAAGTATTGCTTGGAGAAACATTTAATTCACTATGCGTTTTGTCATATACTTCGGCAGGTATTCTTGTCAGTGAAGCAGAGTCCTGCAGTGTGAAATGTGTTTTGACTGAAAATAACATCAGCGATGACCTAAAAATGAGAGACACAGGGCAAGGGAAAGTTCACTGGTAGGAGTCACGGACCTACAGCCAATGAACGTTCAGGGGGAGGAGTCATAATAGACCTACAGCTAATGAGAGACCAGATACAGAGCAAGAGAAAGTTCACTGGGAGGAGTCACAGGCCTACAGCCAATGAACGTTCAGGGGGAGGAGTCATAATAGACCTACAGCTAATGAGAGAGCAGATACAGGGCAAGGGAAAGTTCACTGGGAGGAGTCACAGACCTACAGCCAATGAACGTTCAGAGGGAGGAGTCATAATAGACCTACAGCTAATGAGAGACCAGATACAGAGCAAGAGAAAGTTCACTGGGAGGAGTCACAGGCCTACAGCCAATGAACGTTCAGGGGGAGGAGTCATAATAGACCTACAGCTAATGAGAGAGCAGATACAGGGCAAGGGAAAGTTCACTGGGAGGAGTCACAGACCTACAGCCAAAGAACGTTTAGAGGGAGGGTCATAATGACCTACAGCTAATGAGAGAGCAGATACAGGGCAAGGGAAAGTTCACTGGGAGGAGTCACAGACCACAGAAAGTTCTGAAATATTCCTGAATTTTTTGAAACTTTACAGGATTTTTTGGGAATATTCTAGGGATTTTTGGAAAGTTTCTGGAAATTTACTGGAATTTTTCCCAACCCTTTGCCACCCTAATCGTAACACCCTTCTTGTAGTACAACTGAATAACAGAGTACAAGTTATTACTGCTTGTCTCTGTGTATTCACATCTTCACCAAATGTAATTGCTGGACTACCGTTATACTGTTATAAAAAGTATTGCTTGGAGAAACATTTAATTCACTATGCATTTGTCATATACTTCGGCAGGTATTCCTGTCAGTGAAGCAGAGTCCTGCAGTGTGAAATGTGTTTTGACTGAAAATAACATCAAAGATGACCTAAAGATGAGAGATACAGGGCAAGGGAAAGTTCACTGGGAGGAGTCACGGACCTACAGCCAATGAACGTTCAGAGGGAGGATTCATAATAGACCTACAGCTAATGAGAGAGCAGATACAGAGCAAGAGAAAGTCCACTGGGAGGAGTCACAGACCTACAGCCAATGAACGTTCAGGGGGAGGAGTCATAATAGACCTACAGCTAATGAGAGAGCAGATACAGAGCAAGAGAAAGTCGACTGGGAGGAGTCACAGACCTACAGCCAATGAACGTTCAGGGGGAGGAGTCATAATAAACCTACAGCTAATGAGATAGCAGATACAGGGCGAGGGAAAGTTCCACTGGGAGGAGACACAGAACTACAGCCAATGAACGTTCATAGAGAGGAGTCGTAATAGACCTACAGCTAATGAGAGACCAGATACAGAGCAAGAGAAAGTCCACTGGGAGGAGTCACAGACCTACAGCCAATGAACGTTCAGGGGGAGGAGTCATAATAAACCTACAGCTAATGAGATAGCAGATACAGGGCGAGGGAAAGTTCACTGGGAGGAGACACAGAACTACAGCCAATGAACGTTCATAGAGAGGAGTCGTAATAGACCTACAGCTAATGAGAGACCAGATACAGAGCAAGAGAAAGTTCACTGGGAGGAGTCATGGACCTACAGCCAATGAATGTTCAGAAGGAGGAGTCATAATAGACCTACAGCTAATGAGAGCAGATACAGAGCAAGGGAAAGTTCACTGGGAGGAGTCACAGACCTACAGACAATGAACGTTCAGGGGGAGGAGACATAATAAACATACAGCTAATGAGAGCAGATACAGGGCAAGGGAAAGTTCACTGGGAGGAGTCACAGACCTACAGCCAATGAACGTTCAGAGGGAGGGGTCATAATAAACCTACAGCTAATTAGAGAGCAGATACAGGGCAAGTGAAAGTTCGGGAGGAGTCACAGACCTACAGCCAATGAACGTTCAGAGGGAGGGGTCATAATAAACCTACAGCTAATGAGAGAGCAGATACAGGGCAAGAGAAAGTTCAATGGGAGGAGTCACAGACCTACAGCCAATGAATGTTCAGAAGGAGGAGTCATAATAGACCTACAGCTAATGAGAGCAAATACAGAGCAAGGGAAAGTTCACTGGGAGGAGTCACAGACCTACAGACAATGAACGTTCAGGGGGAGGAGACATAATAAACATACAGCTAATGAGAGCAGATACAGGGCAAGGGAAAGTTCACTGGGAGGAGTCACAGACCTACAGCCAATGAACGTTCAGAGGGAGGGGTCATAATAAACCTACAGCTAATTAGAGAGCAGATACAGGGCAAGGGAAAGTTCGGGAGGAGTCACAGGCCTACAGCCAATGAACGTTCAGGGGGAGGAGTCATAATAAACCTACAGCTAATGAGAGAGCAGATACAGGGCATGAGAAAGTTCACTGGGAGGAGTCACAGACCTACAGCCAAAGAACGTTTAGAGGGAAGAGTCATAATAAACCTACAGCTAATGAGAGAGCAGATACAGAGCAAGAGAAAGTCCACTGGGAGGAGACACAGAACTACAGCCAATGAACGTTTCAGGGGGAGGAGTCATAATAGACCTACAGCTAATGGGAGAGCAGATACAGGGCAAGTGAAAGTTCACCGGGAGGAGTCACAGACCTACAGCCAATGAACGTTCATAGAGAGGAGTCATAATAGACCTACAGCTAATGAGAGACCAGATACAGAGCAAGAGAAAGTTCAGTGGGAGGAGTCATGGACCTACAGCCAATGAACGTTCAGAGGGAGGAGTCATAATAAACCTACAGCTAATTAGAGCAGATACAGGGCTAGGGAAAGTTCACTGGGAGGAGTCACAGACCTATAGCAAATGAACGTTCAGAGAGAGGAGTCATAATAAACCTACAGCTAGTTTACATTTACATTTATGCATTTAGCAGACACTTTTATCCAAAGCGACTTACATTGCATTCAGGCTAACAGTTTTTCTCCTAACATGTGTTCCCTGGGATGAGTTAATGAGAGAGCAGATACAGTGCAAGAGAAAGTTCACTGGGAGGAGTCATAAACCTACAGCCAATGAACGTTCAGAGTGAGGAGTCTTAATAGACCTACAGCTAATGAGAGAGCAGATACAAGGCAAGGGAAAGTCTGCACCCACATTTTATTTAGTAGTCCGGTTATCAAAATGTGTGTGGCAAAGCTGCATGACGCACTGGACAGTTTAGAGTAAATGCATTTACACTATAGTTCTTATTGAGGGTTAACAGAGGGTTAGGTGTTGATGATTTATTGAAAATATTTTCAATAAATATTTTTTTACTTTATTATACATTGATGTGTGTTTAGCTTTTGTTGGGCTCTTGACCTTTGACTTTTAAAAAGTTAGCTTTTCTCTGTAAGACACTTTTGTTATAGCAAGTAATTCCAGGAGAAATTATGATCAGGTGTTGATGGTTACACAGTACAGACCAAAAGTTTGGAAACATTACTATTTTTAATGTTTTTGAAAGAAGTTTCTTCTGCTCATCAAGCCTGCATTTATTTGATCAAAAATACAGAAAAAACAGTAATATTGTGAAATATTATTACAATTTAAAATAATAGTTTTTAAATTGTAAAGCAATTATTAATTTAAAATAATTGTTTTTAAATTTATTATACTTTAAACGATCATTTATTCCTGTGATGCAAAGCTGAATTTTTAGGATCATTATCACATGATCCTTTAGAAATTATTCTAATATGATGATTCATTATCAAAGTTGGAAACAGTTCTGCTGCTTAATATTTTTTCAGAACATGTGATACTTTTTTAGGATACTTTGATGAATAAAAAGTAAAAAAAAAAAAAAAAAAAGCAACTATGTTTTTAAAATATAAATATTTTGTAATAACAATATACGCTACTGGTCAGTAATTTGGGGTCAGTAATTTATTTATTTTTTATTTTATTTTTTAAATAAAATCAATACTTTTATTCAGCAAGGATGTGTTAAATTGATAAAAAGTGATAGTGAAGAAAATATATTATTACCATATATGTATTTTTTTAATAAATGCAGTTCTTTTTAACCTTTTATTGATCAAATATATTAGACAGCAGAACTGTTTCAAACACTCATAATAAATCAGAATATTAGGGTCATTATACGAAAACGTGCCATTTCCCACTTTTAATGTTTCATTTTCAAAGTACTGTTTTGAAAATCTTTAAGCCCCTTTTTGGATGAAGTAGATCCTTATCTCTCAGGAAAATGTGCCGTGCCATCTCAGGCTATCTTATTTTTTTTTAATTTTTTTCATGTAACTAATTTAAAAATGTGTTTTTGGTCAACCCTGTTACCAACATATTAATTACTTTTTGAAAAGGTTTTAAATACATGTATAGAACAAATCTGATATACTGTGGAAGATACATAGGAAATGACGGCCGTGTGAGTTGTGGAAAAGAAGGGGGGAAGGGTCTGCAAGAAAAAATAAGGCTACTATGATACCCCCCCCCGCCCCCCATCCCCCACTTGGGACTTGAACTCATGACCCTCTGGTGAATGAGTTCATAGGCGTCACAGCCAGTTTTGTGGATGAAGCAAGTTCGCTGGGAAACTTTCAAAACTGGATTAAGGGATTGTAAACACATAACTGGAAAACTCTAGCATAGCTGACAAAATTATTAAAGCGTTTTTTACATGAATCCAGTCTTTTCCAACAATGTAAAAGTCAAATCAAGACATACAAAATCAAGTTTGTAAATCAAGACATACAAAACAGTCACTGACCACACATTTCTTTTAAAGAAAAAAGTTAGCAGAAGTAGCACATTATGACGTGCCTATGATAACAGGGTTGACACATCAGTAACAGGGTTGACAACAGTTACGGTATTGGTTATACTGCTTGTTTGAGTTACAGTTATGGTTGTAATGGAGTCTTAATTGGACATTCATAAACCTTTAATTCAACATGACTAATCAGCATATTTTGTAGATAGTTCTATTGAGATATTTTAGCATAAAAATTATGAAAAACCGAAACTTATCTGTTTGCATGAACTTTAACTTTAAAATGTTTTTACTGTTGCCCCTCCTTCTACTTCTCAAACCTCGTACTTTCTATGATATAGTGCTGAGAAAACACAGAGTTACCCATTGTGTGTTGGTAGTGGCGTGTACCACAGTTTGCTTTGCCAATTGCGAAACGTGATTGGAAAACAGTTTGCCAGAATATACCCTGACCCAGATCTATCCCGTTAGTGAAGCATTGGTTTCCACACTGGTTTCGTTAAATAAATAAATAAAGGAAATTATTATTTTAAAAGATTCACTCATAAGAATCATCTGTTCACGAATTGGATCGTGAACATGCCTTACCGAGCCAAAGATGATACTGAACATTTCAAATGAATAAAGAATTCAAGTTCATCTGTAAAGCACATAAAGCTATTGTTTGACTTCATAAACCTTTATTTTATGCATGCTTCGTATGGATCTGTTGACTGAATGCAGATCCTGATTTCTAGGAGAATGTTCGTGTCATTATGTGCTTGTATGCACGCTCACTAGGAGTTGCTAAATGAACAGCTGCTGCACACAGTTTTTTGTTTCAACGGAAAAAAATCTGTCACGGAATTGGTTGAAATCCCCAAACTTAAATATTAAATTAATAAATGACATCAAAATAAAAGTAATCACTGGTAATCTAAAATAGTTTTCAGATGTAACTGTAATCTGATTACCCCTTGTTTAAAATGTAATTTTAACGAAATACAGTTACTCATATTTTGTATTTTAAATACGTAACGCCGTTACATGTATTTCGTTACTCCCCAGCCCTGATTATTTATGATTGTGTAGCATGCTGTAAATTTAAGTAGTCACATGCCCTCAAATAACCATACAAGTCACACAAGTTTGATTTATTTTTTGACAAGAAAACTTTTTCAAACTGTTTGGATGGAGTGCATGTATGGAGAGTATCCCAAACGCAAACTGAAAAGCTTGTTAATTTATTGACTTCTCATAATAAAAATAATAATGACTTTTGGTTTATAAAGCACATTTATAAAAACCCAATGCACTTGTGTGTATCAGTATAGATCAGTAACCTCAACATATTTTAGCCTACCTATCAGTAGAATAAATAAAAAACATGATTTTTAGGGATGAAAACTGTAAAAACATGTATATTATGTATACTATTTGTAAGTAAAGTACGTCTGTTAAAATTCTCAGTCATCCAGGTCATAGTTATCGAAGAAGGGTTGGCTCAGGGGTGACAACCCCACAGAGGTTAAATGCCTGACACTCCCCATCAGTCATTTAGAAATGAAGAAACCCCTTGGATGAGAGGCAATATCTTTAAATATGGACGTACCAAGTCCAGTTGCCCTTGATTTAACCCTCCTTGAGTATACAACATGGGTAAGACACACAGAAGCATACTTGCGTCAACCCTCTTACCCTGTAATGGTTACAGGGTTGACGGTAACAGGGTTGACGAAAAAGGTTATTGGCGGCCATTACTAGCCATGAGGTATAGGTAATGACACCACATTACGTGCCTTAATGAGAGGCTTAAATATTATCATATATGTAAATTTTTAAATATGTACAAATAACTTTTTAACGTATACTTTTCTGGTAACAGGGCTGACACAAGAAGCGTGTCCCTGTCTTTCAGACATTACATAAACTCAAAGAAAATTCATTAAAAAGAAGAGAACACTTACTTGTCTTCTACCATCAACTTCATGAAAGTCAGATGATGTCACTTCCTGTAACTGATGCAACTTTTGGAACAGTCCATTATCTTTAAAGAGGTGTTTTCAAAAAAAGTAACAGGGTTGACGAGAACCTAGGGACCAGACTAAATGAACTGACACTTAAGTCTTTATACAAGTATATGTTTTTTTATGATAGTTTGACTTTTTTGGCCTCGATAGCAAGTAGAAGTACAAAAATCAAACTGAGGGACAGGCCATTTTCAACATTTCTTCAAGATGCTTTGCACAAAAATGCGATTAAAATCCTTTAAAAACCAAAGAAACAGAAAATAATTTATTATTTTATTATGAGACATTATGGAAACTAAAATATAAAATATTTTATTTGTTTTATGTTTTATTACGATTTACAGAGCTTTTTTTTTTCCTGAGGGACACAAAATGGCACGTTTTCGTATAATGACCCATTAGAATGATTTCTAAATGATCATGTGATCGACTGGATGTTACATGTGACACTGAAGGCTGGAGGAATGATGCTGAAAATTCAGCTTTGCATCACAGGAATAAATCATTTTTTAAAAGTATATTCAAATAGAAAACTATTATTTTAAGTTGTCATAATATTTCACAATATTGCTGTTTTTTCTGTGTTTTTGATCAAATAAATGCAGGCTTGATGAGCAGAAGAAACTTCTTTCAAAAACATTAAAAATAGTAATGTTTCCAAACTTTCGGTCTGTACTGTATATTGACTGGTCTTATTCAGAGTCTAAAGCTGAATAATTGTAAAATATTGTTAAATAAATATCTATGTATTTGTGTCTTCTTCGATTCTATTATTGATACACCATTAAACCAAAACAAACTCACAGTGGTGATGACATCAGTAACCCATCCAAGACCCAAAGATACTTTCAGCTTTATTTTGTTAAATAAAAATGTAGCCATTTTTACAGTGAGAGTAGGGAATTGGTTTTGTCTGTGCTGGATTTGAGTTTAATCTGTAGATCAATAGTGTTAAAGTTTACGGCCCATCTTTAAGTGGAACAGGCAGCTTTTGTGACTGATTGTAAAGAATTTCCGGTCCATTAGCTGCAGAGATACACTTGAGCCAGAGTTGAAGTTTAGACGTGCGGACAGGCAGAGGAGATATATAGGAAAAACACAGATGATTATCTATCATATATCATACAAATACGGAAACAGCTTCCACTGTTATGCTGATGATACTCAGCTATATATCTCACCGAGATCAGATGAAACTTCTAAATTATCTAAGCTAGCAGATATTTATTATTGGACCAAAAACACCACATAGAATCTTGTAGATTACAATCTGCAACTAGACGGATGTACTGTTACTTCCTCTACAGTCAGAAATCTGGGTGTTATATTAGACAGCAACTTGTCTTTTGAAAATCATATTTCCAATGTTACGAAAACTGCATTCTTCCATCTTAGAAACATTGCCAAGCTACGAAACATGTTATCTGTTTCTGATGCAGAAAAGCTAGTTCATGCATTCATGACCTCTAGACTGGACTATTGTAATGCACTTCTAGGTGCTTGTCCTGCTTCGTCAATAAACAAGCTACAGGTAGACCAAAATACAGCAGCTAGAGTCCTTACCAGGTCAAGAAAATATGATCATATTACCCCAATTTTACAGTCTCTGCACTGGCTACCTATTAAGTTCTGTATCAGTTACAAATTATCATTACTTACCTATAAGGCCCTAAATGGTTTAGCTCCTGCGTACCTAACTAGCCTTCTACCACGCTACAACCCATCACGCTCCCTAAGGTCACAAAACGCTGGACTTTTGGTAGTTTCTAGGATAGCAAAGTCCACTAAAGGAGGTAGAGCTTTCTCACATTTGGCTCCCAAACTCTGGAATAACCTTCCTGATAATGTTCGGGGTTCAGACACACTCTCTCTGTTTAAATCTAGATTAAAAATGCATCTCTTTCACCAAGCATATGAATAATGTATCTCTTAAATTGTGAGTGTAGTTGTATCTGACCAAATGTGCATTATTATTCTTTAGCTTGGGTTAAACTAATTAATTTTACTTTGTTGGATCAGCAGCTTTGCTAATGATGTCTCTATGTGTTTCTCTGTTTCTGCTGGATCTTCATCCCGTGGTAACTAGGATTTACACAAGCTCCAGTCTGGATCCAGAACACCTGAGAAGAGATGATGCTAACCCTGAATCAACAAACAGAACTAACAATTATTGCTACAAGTGTGACTGCATCATATAATAATTATTAATTCATAATATTAATAATGTTCATCGTCTGGCTGACTACGTCTTGTATTAATTTTTCTAAAAATCCTGTCAAACGTGCACAAACTGACAGTCACCACTTATAAGCTATTACTAAATATTGTAGAAACATAATTTTCGTTAAAGTTGCTTTGTAACGATTTGTATTGTAAAAAGCGCTATAAAAAAATAACCTTGAACAAATATCAATGCATATAATTTATAATAATAACAATTATTTTGTTTGTGGCTCAGGGATGAGCCCTTTTGACTACACTACTGTCATCTTTTATCTCAAATGGGTTTCATTCAGTACAAATCCCTGTGAGTATTTGTCAAATTCAGTTCTGTTTGTTTCTTTTGCACTTCACAAGCAAACAGTTTTTATGAATCATTGACAGAAATTCATTCACTTTTATTGTTATAGAAAAAAAAACAGGTTGTAAACGCTGGGTCAGATCCGGTACCAGGAAATATGACCTGATTAAAATGTCAAAGTACAACACAGACAGACACACCTCAACATGACAGCAGCTGACACGAATGTTACCAAAGCAATGATAATCAAATCTAAAGATCTCTAGCTCTGCTCTCTCTGGACCTTGAGCTTCAAGAGGTGCATCATGGGAAGCATTTAAACACTGCCTTTCCTTTACTCTCTGCTCATCCACAGAAATATTCTTAATTAAAAGTTTAGTTGCAAAAATAAATTTGTGCTTTTTGATTTTGTTAATTGTGTCCCCCTTTTTTCACAAACATTGAAAAAAAAAAAATAAAGTACAAACTATTGAATATTATCAGAATGATGAGCACAAATATAATCATCTTTGACTCTTCAAAATCAAACTTAAGTTTTATAAGAGATAATTCTGGCACATCCAGACCTGTGATACTTTACCGTTTAGCTTAAGACATCAAGCAAAATCATGCTGAACATAAGTAAAGCAGGAGAGTTTCATCTAAAGGTGCTTTTAATATCTACTAACTATAACACATCATTGATTTTACACACTACTGAAGGAGGAGACATGATCTTGTTCTTCACTATTAGGTACAAAAAATTACATTTTAATTAAATATTTTGTAACGTAATCCATATGTAGGAACAAACTCATGTCAGGCTTAAGCAGAAGCCTCTACTGTAAAGGATTTTTAAGATCATGACCAAAATATATTCAATTCAAATGTGTCCAAAACCTTAACTGATGTTGTAAGTTTTGCTGAAATGTTAACGGAACATAATTAACGAAGTGTCATGTCTTGCCTTCAGAATAAAGAGAAAAACAATGCACATACCGTCAGATATAACTGGAATTACAGTCACAAACATGAACAAAAGCAGCTCCATGTTCAGCTGAAGCAGAGACGATCATCTCTCTGGATCTTAAAAGTGAAAGTGATCTGCTATAGTGAAGACAGTATGTTTAAACCTGTACTGCTTTCTTCCTCATGACTGACAAAGAAATATGACACTGCAGCTCATCCAATCCTGTTCTGATTAAATGGAAAATCATCATGAAGGGTGTAAAAAAAAAAAAAAAGAAGAAGAAAAGCATCTGTAAAGAGAGTATAATCCAATATAAAACATTTTTTGAAGATAAAGCATGAGCAGAATTTCTACCCTTAATTAAAAAATGTGTTAGTTGGAATAATGAAATAATTTTCCCGCTGATTGATGCTTACCTTGAAAGGTGCTGCATGTAAATTTCATATTTATTTATTTTAACTCTATATGACTGAATCCAGATCTGAATAAACAGAAGCTGGAGAACACAACTGAGCAGTTTCTACATGAGGATCAAGATCTTCAAACCCTAGCTCTAATGTGTGGACTCAGAAGTGTGCATAACAGCATCTGAAGAACTGAGGAGGAAAAACAATCAGTCTATTCTGAGAATCATGAAGAAACAAAACCAGACATGTATGAACAAAACCACTGATAGTGGAGATATTTGAAGTTTACACACAGTCTTAGTGTACACAAAACTTTGTGTACTAGTCGCCATACCAGCACTATATAGAGAAAAAATAAAATAAGAATAATAATTTAATGTGTTGCCTTTTATTGGTGGCATGTTAAAATCACACTAAGATGACGTCGTTGTCCGCGGCACGTCGTCTGCTGCTCTCTTTCTCATTTTTAAATGTTATGATTCTATGCCTGAGCCTAATAATTACAGACTGGAATATGTCGCTGGTTTATGTTTGCCAAACACTGCTGTTAAATATCTACATGGCTATCGACTCCACCGAGAGTGACACTGGTGTGCCCCATCGATTTCCCTTCCCTGGACACTCACACCTCCATGTGTAGCAGGTATGTATTTAGGAAATGATTTTGTGATTCCACTTGCCATGACCATATTTGGGGCTTCCTGCTGCCACGCTCACTTGGTGGTTGGTGCACTATGTGCTTCCCAGTCTGCATGAGACGTCACAGTGGTTGATCGCACAAGTTTTCTTAAGTTTCAATTAGGGCTGTATTTCATGTAACAGATGAATTCACATGATATGTTTGTATGATTGTGATCTAAAGCCCCTCTGTCTCTGTGATGCACACTCACAAACAGATGTTTCATTGATAATTTTTTCTTTACTTAAGTTTGTTTTTAATATCTGTAATTGCTGCGGCATGCTGGTTTATATGCTGCACGAGGGTTAATTTAGAGTATTAATCGCAGGAATTCTAAATTATATTGTCAATTTTAATTTTATAGATTAACATTTATTGTAGAAGAAAGGAAAAAAAGTCAATTACATGAAGTATTGTGATTGGAATAGCTGATTCTGATATGGAGGGTTCTGATAGTCAGAACAGTATGGGAAGAGGGAGAGGGGTACTGAGGTTTGCTCATACACATCAGATTAGTGGGGCTGATAAAATAGGTCCACTTTTCTCAACCTCTATTCACACAAGAAGTGTTGATGTGCAGACACCCATTGTGTCTCAGTCTTGTGCCGTATCTGATGATTCTGTGCAATTATCTGATTTGAATGCTGTGCCAGTGAACCTGATTAATGACATAGTGAATGGCTAGAGTACGTGGTACAGCGACTGGCTGCACACTGCGATACAAAACATTCCCTCGTGTTTCAAGACAGCTGACAGAACTGACACTTGACTAATCGGGTCATTGTTGAATTGTCAAAAAATGTTTTATAATTTGCACTACTTTAAGTATTTTAAGCCATTTGGTACTCGCGCGCTCCAAAGGCTGTATTATGTGCCCTCCCAGTCACATCCAAAGTTTGTGTGTATAAAACCGCCTCGCGAGTATTATGTAAGTAATTTTTCATAGTTTGTTGAGCTTAAGCAACCAAAGACACACAATATGATGTTTGATGTACTCATGCAATGTATTGTTGTAGTACATTAAAGTATTCTTCAATTGAAAGTGTGTACATGTGTCATTTTAATTTAATGATTTTTGTACTTTTAAAATTCCATTATTCCAAAAATAGCTTTATAACAAACTAATAGTATATTAGTAATGTAATTCTAATGAGCTAAAATCTATTGAAAAGGTTCTTGAAGAATATTAAAGTGAGACTTAATTCTAAATGTACTTCAAGAAGCATAAATAAATAATGTAAAGAAGCACAATTAAGTTACACTAAAGATACATTATAAATATTAAAATGTATTCAAATAGCTTAACATTAATCTTAAGCATATCTTAAAGAACACTTAACATACTTAAGTTGTTCGAGAGTAACACATTCACTATGCACTTAGAACAGTATAATATAAATATAATAAGTGGATAGATATTAGTACAACTTGAGTATTTCTTTTTTACCTGGAAGCACTTTCAGGAAATACAGGACTGATGGAGTGATGGAGAAGCACTCGCTGATAACTAACAGAGTTAGCTGATTTCTTTCCTGTGATCTGGTTCTTATGTGCTCTGGTTCTCCTGTGAGTGTCAGTCACATAAAAAAAGTTAACAGCTTAAGTCATTTGTGGATTAATGCTTATTGGAGACACGAACCGTTTAAAATGATTCAGTTCGATTTGGTTACATCGAATGATTCGTTCACGAACTGGATATCACAAACTGCTTTGATTTAAACTCTCTCGCACAACAGACAAGGAAGAGAAGACAATGCTGAATAAAGTCATCATTTTTGCTATTTTTGGAACAAATGTATTTTCGATTCTTCAAAACATTCTAACGGACCCTCTGATGTCACATGGACTACTTTGATGATGTTTTTCTTACCTTTCTGGACATGGACAGTAGACCGTACACACAGCTTCAATGGAGGGACTGAGAGCTCTCGGACTAAATCTAAAATATCTTAAACTGTGTTCTGAAGATGAACGGAGGTTTTACGGGTTTGGAACGACATGAGGGTGAGTTATTACAGTTTTTTTCAATCACTAACAAGCGCTTAACCATACTTCAGATACTTTTTCTAAACTATTAACACAGACTCAAACTTACAAAACACAATTGGCCAAATGGATAATTTTCTTCTCAAAAACACATTTTGTTAAATATATACTAAATCTTCATTTCAAAATAGAACACATCTTTCTCTGCACACACCAACTTTACCAAAACACTGGAAATCTGACTCAAAATTAAATTATTCTTTCAAAGAATAACACTTGTTTTCACCTCACAAGGTACATGCAGTCAATCAAAGTACACCGGGTTTCAAAATACTGGCTATTGTTGACATTACAAAAACTTCATAGACTTTTCAGTCTCAGTTTTACAGGTATTTGCATGCAAAACATGCAATTCACTGTTTTACACTAAATTTATTGGTGGGGGGGGGGATTAAAATAAAAACAATCTCTCACTGCTCCTCTCACTGCTCCTGCTCCTCTCACTGCTCCTCTCACTGCTCCTGCTCCTCTCACTGCTCCTCTCACTGCTCTTGCTCCTCTCACTGCTCCTGCTCCTCTCACTGCTCCTCTCACTGCTCCTGCTCCCTTCACTGCTCCTCTCACTACTCCTGCTCCTCTCACTGCTCCTGCTCCTCTCACTGCTCCTCTCACTGCTCCTGCTACTCTCACTGCTCCTGCTCCCTTCACTGCTCCTCTCACTGCTCCTGCTACTCTCACTGCTCCTGCTCCTCTCACTGCTCCTCTCACTGCTCCTGCTCCCTTCACTGCTCCTCTCACTGCTCCTGCTCCTCTCACTGCTCCTCTCACTGCTCCTGCTCCTCTCACTGCTCCTCTCACTGCTCCTGCTCCCTTCACTGCTCCTCTCACTGCTCCTGCTCCTCTCACTGCTCCTGCTCCTCTCACTGCTCCTCTCACTGCTCCTGCTCCTCTCACTGCTCCTCTCACTGCTCCTGCTCCCTTCACTGCTCCTCTCACTGCTCCTGCTACTCTCACTGCTCCTGCTCCTCTCACTGCTCCTGCTCCTCTCACTGCTCCTCTCACTGCTCCTGCTCCTTTCACTGCTCCTGCTCCTCTCACTGCTCCTGCTCCTTTCACTGCTCCTCTCACTGCTCCTGCTACTCTCACTGCTCCTGCTCCTCTCACTGCTCCTATCACTGCTCCTCTCACTGCTCCTCTCACTGCTCCTGCTACTCTCACTGCTCCTGCTCCTCTCACTGCTCCTCTCACTGCTCCTGCTCCTTTCACTGCTCCTCTCACTGCTCCTGCTACTCTCACTGCTCCTGCTCCTCTCACTGCTCCTATCACTGCTCCTCTCACTGCTCCTCTCACTGCTCCTGCTACTCTCACTGCTCCTGCTCCTCTCACTGCTCCTCTCACTGCTCCTGCTCCCTTCACTGCTCCTCTCACTGCTCCTGCTACTCTCACTGCTCCTGCTCCTCTCACTGCTCCTGATCCTCTCACTGCTCCTCTCACTGCTCCTGCTCCTTTCACTGCTCCTCTCACTGCTCCTGCTCCTCTCACTGCTCCTATCACTGCTCCTCTCACTGCTCCTCTCACTGCCCCTGCTCCTCTCACTGCTCCTGCTCCTCTCACTGCTCCTATCACTGCTCCTCTCACTGCTCCTCTCACTGCTCCTGCTCCTCTCACTGCTCCTGCTCCTTTCACTGCTCCTCTCACTGCTCCTGCTCCTCTCACTGCCCCTTCTCCTCTCACTGCTCCTGCTCCCCTCACTGCTCCTGTTCCTCTCACTGCTCCTCTCACTGCTTCTCTCACTGCTCCTCTCACTGCCCCTGCTCCTCTCACTGCTCCTGCTCCCCTCACTGCTCCTGCACCTCTCACTGCTCCTCTCACTGCTCCTGTTCCTCTCACTGCTCCTCTCACTGCTCCTGCTCCCTTCACTGCATCTCTCACTGCTCCTGCTCCTCTCACTGCTCCTGCATCTCTCACTGCTCCTCTCACTGCATCTCTCACTGCTCCTGCTCCCTTCACTGCTCCTCTCACTGCTCCTGCTCCTCTCACTGCTCCTGCTCCTCTCACTGCTCCTGCTCCTCTCACTGCAACTCTCACTGCTCCTCTCACTGCTCCTGCTCCTCTCACTGCAACTCTCACTGCTCCTCTCACTGCTTCTCTCACTGCATCTCTCACTGCTCCTCTCACTGCTCCTGCTCCCTTCGCTGCTCCTCTCACTGCTCCTCTCACTGCATCTCTCACTGCTCCTCTCCCTTCACTGCTCCTCTCACTGCTCTTGCTCCCTTCACTGCTCCTCTCACTGCATCTCTCACTGCTCCTCTCCCTTCACTGCTCCTCTTACTGCTCCTGCTCCTCTCACTGCTCCTCTCACTGCATCTCTCACTGCTCCTGCTCCTCTCACTTGTAGGGGAATTTACAGTTAAAACCCAAGGACCAGATATGTTGCAATGAAGACCAGGAGTCAGAGATGAGTTCAATTAATAATAATAATTTTACTTGAAGAAAATAGTTTGCAATTTCATCAGCATATTATTAAACGTACTGCACGTTTAATAATAATAATTCCTTTGATTTTATGTTTAAATATGTTTTTATATCGCTGTATTCTGAAGGAAGACTTGCATGTTATATGCCTGATAAAGCAGCGTATGAGCGTACCAGCTCTGCTTTGTTTACAGCTGTTACTGGGGAAACCTCTATTTCTCACGCTTTATGTCTATGCTTTAAAACATCTCCTGCTGGCAAAGAATGAATTTGCATTTTCATTAAGTCCGCCTGATCCACGCAGCAAACATATTTTGTTTGTTATCAAAAAATATCTACTCTAAAGGGACTTGACTGTTGTTATTGATTCTATTTGGAGTCTACCGGAAGTTAAGTTAGGTCCACAAAAGCGCTCACGCGCATTAACGTTTGTTTATGTTGATGCCATTGAAACCGTCTATACCCTGACAGAGGATACTAATTGCGTTAATACATGAGTCAACACAATTCTGATTGGTTCCAAAACCTAGATAAAACTCTCACTTCTCTCACTGCTCCTTCTCCTCTCACTGCTCCTGCTCCTCTCACTGCATCTCTCACTGCTCCTGCTCCTGCTCCTCTCACTCCATCTCTCACTGCATCTCTCACTGCTCCTGCCACAGAAGTAATTACCACAGAAGTAATTCGTCTTTGGCATATCACTTAAAAGCAAAACACCCCACCGAAACCATCTCTACGGGGCCTCGCCAATGTAAATTGCAGGAGTGCGTTGGTGGTAAAATGGTTATTTGGATAGCAAGGCAAGGCAAGGCAAGGCAAGGCAAGTTTATTTATATAGCACATTTCGTACACAATGGTAATTCAAAGTGCTTTACATAAGAGAAAGTAAAATAATCATGAAGAAAAATAATAACAAAAATAAAACAAGTAATTTTACTTTTAAAATGATTAAAACATTTTAAAACAGTTAATAATAAAACAATAATAAAACATAAAACAGTGAAAATATAGTGCAATCAGTTCGGACATTGCACAGTGCTCATTCAACAAATGCACAGCTAAAAAGATGCGTTTTGAGTCTAGATTTAAATGTGACTAGTGTTTTAGCACATCTGAACTCTTCTGGAAGCTGATTCCAACTGCGGGCAGCATAGTAACTAAAGGCAGACTCCCCTTGTTTTGTGTGAACCCTTGGTATTTCTAACTGACTTGATCCTAATGATCTGAGTGCTCTGTTAGGTTTATATTCAGTGAACATATCTGCAATATATTTTGGTCCTAGGTCATTTAGTGACTTATATACGAGTAAAAGTACTTTAAAATCAATCCTAAATGTAACTGGAAGCCAGTGTAAGGACCTGAGGACTGGTGTGATATGCTCAGATTTTCTGGTTCTAGTCAGAATCCTGGCAGCAGCGTTCTGGATGAGCTGTAGCTGTCTAATGGTCTTTTTCGGAAGGCCAGTGAGGAGCCCATTACAATAGTCCACCCTGCTGGTGATAAAGGCATGAACAAGTTTCTCCAAGTCTTGACTGGAAACAAAACATCTAATTCTTGCGATGTTTTTTAAATGATAGTATGCTGATTTAGTTACTGCTTTGACATGACTACTGAAACTAAGGTCTGTCTCCAGAATCACACCAAGATTCCTGACTTGATTTTTTGTTGTTTGACCCCTAGAGTCAAGGTATGCATTCACCTTGAACACTTCATCTTTGTTTCCAAATGCAATGACTTCAGTTTTTTCCTTGTTTAACTGAAGAAAGTTCTGGCACATCCAATTATTAATTTCTTCAATGCATTGGCAGAGGGAGTCAATGGGGCTGTAGTCATTTGGAGATAAGGCTAGGTAAATCTGGGTATCATCAGCATAGCTGTGATAGGCAATCTGGTTCTTTCTCATTATTTGACTTAGTGGAAGCATATACAGGCTAAACAAGAGCGGTGCAAGAATTGACCCTTGTGGGACTCCGCATGTCATGGACGTCCACTTAGACTTATGCT
The DNA here is from genome assembly GCF_003368295.1 of Carassius auratus. Lineage (NCBI taxonomy): Eukaryota > Metazoa > Chordata > Actinopteri > Cypriniformes > Cyprinidae > Carassius > Carassius auratus. The sequence continues at coordinate 60,266 of NW_020527031.1, read as the reverse complement.
CTCCTAGACTCACATAATAGCCTCTCCCTTCTAAGTATGATCTGAACCATTTGAGTACCATCCCAGAAAGCCCGACCCAGTTTTCCAGTCTCTCTAGTAGTATGTTATGATCGACAGTGTCAAACGCAGCACTGAGATCTAGCAAAACCAGCACCGATATTTTGGCAGAGTCACAATTTAAGCGAATATCATTTATTATCTTAATGAGTGCTGTCTCTGTGCTGTGATGTGGTCGGAAACCAGATTGAAAATTGTCCAGGTATCCATTTGAGTTTAAGTATTTGTTCAGCTGATTAAAAACTACCTTTTCTATAATTTTGCCTATAAAAGGAAGATTAGATATTGGTCTAAAATTGCTCAAAGTTGTGTTATCAAGATTGGTCTTTTTCAGGAGGGGCTTTACAACTGCAGTTTTTATGGAGTTTGGAAATGTCCCAGAAAGAAGTGAGGCATTCACCACTTCTAAGAGATCTGCTTTTAAACAGTCAAGCACACTTTTGAAGAAAGATGTGGGAAGTGTGTCAAGACAACAGGTTGATGATTTTAGTTTCTGCACTATGTCTTCCAGAATTTTGCTATCAATTTTTTCAAAATTAGACATAGTATCTTTTTGATATTTTGGCCGAATCTGTCTGACCTCTGCATTACTTGAGGATGTGCTAATCGCCTTCCTGATATTTATGATCTTCTCAGAAAAGAAAGAAGCAAACTCATTGCATTTGCTGTCTGATAGCATATCAGTGGGAATCTGACTTGGGGGGTTTGTCAGTCTCTCAACAGTGGCAAAAAGAGTACGAGTGTTATTTAAGTTACTGTTTATAAGGTTTGAGAAGAAGTTCTGTCTAGCTGTGGCTAGTTTCACATTAAAAGCATGAAGGATGTCTTTATAGATGCTATAGTGAATTTCAAGTTTCGTCTTCCTCCACATCCGCTCGGCTTTTCTGCATTGTCTTTTCATAGTCTGAACTTCTGTTGATCTTCTCCAAACTGATTTCTGTCTGTTTGTTTTCTTACTGACTATTATTGGTGCAATATCATCAATAACATTCTTAACTTTTGAGTTAAAGGAATCAAGGAGAATATCAACAGAGTCTGCAGAAATGCTTGGTGTTAAAGATATAGCCTCCATAAATTGTACACTTGTGTTCTCATTTATGCATCTCCTTCTGACAGAGACAGATCTAGATTCAGTGGTAGCAGAGATCAATATATCAAAGAAAATACAGAAGTGATCAGATAGTGCTACGTCCTTAATAACAATGGGTGAAATGTTTAGACCCCTACTGATGATTAGATCCAGAGTGTGTCCACCTTTGTGTGTGGGTCCATGCACATGCTGAATCAGGTCAAAAGTGTTTAAAACCGTTATCATTTCTTTTGTAGTTTTGTTTTCTGCATTATCTATGTGAATATTAAAATCCCCTGCCATAGCAAAACAGTCAAACTCTGAGGAAATCATTGATATCATTTCTGTGACCTCTTCAACAAAGGCTGGAGAGTATTTTGGAGGCCTGTAAATAATAATAAACAGAATGCGTGGAGCACCTTTCAGCACAATCCCTAGATATTCGAAAGAAAAGTACTGACCAAATGACACTTGATTGCATTGATAGACATCTTTAAATAGAGCAGCTACACCCCCACCTCTCCTAACAGTCCTGCAAACACTCATGTAAGTGAAGTTAGGAGGGGCTGCTTCATTTAGGATTGTTGCACTGCAGCTGTCTTCAAGCCATGTTTCATTTAGAAACATACAATCCAGATTGTTTGTGGTTATAAAGTCATTGATTAGAAATGATTTATTTTTTAGTGAGCGAAATGTTTAAAAGTGCTAGCTTAATGGCTGTGCTTTGTGTCTTTACATCAATCTTAGTTTGATGCATAATAGGCCGCAGATTAGATGAGTTTGCCCTTCGGCTTGAGAAGGCCTTAGACTTTCTATCACGTGATAAAACTGAAATAGAGAAAGCTACAGGCACACTGGGTTCCCGCTTGTTCAGTAGGCATTTGTGAATGTTGCTGTTATTATAGCGGGGACCCGACACATATCACTGAGAGCTGCTATCAGTTGTTTTTGGTTCACCTTCAGCAGAAAGAGGGTTTGGGCCCTGGCGTTGTGGCAGCGGTCGGAGAGCTCTCATAGGAACAGGACCCACAGGCTTTGGTGGTTGGGGGGCCCGCCGTTTTTTAGTTGATATCTGCGGGCTAGCAGCGAATGAGTGGGAGAGTTTAGTCCAAACATACACCAATTCCTCCATTTTCTGTGAGAAGCACAGAAGTGGAGATGCTGGAGAGAGGGATAATGTGTCTGGTGAGATGGGCTGTGTCTCTGGTGTTTCTGGTGGCTGTGATGTGTTGCCCTGGCTTCCCTGGCTTCCCTGGCTGTTTTTCAGAAAGTCCTACTTGGGTGGTGAATCTTGTAGCTGTTTTGATACATCACAGTCTGTCTGTGAGGAGCTTGTGGGCAGGGCTCAGCAGGGATAGTGTCTATCAGCAGTGATTGTTTTGGCTGCATGGTGTTATCAGTGTCCTTGTGGGATATGTCAACCACATGATGACTCGGACCTGGTGTGTGTGTGCTGAATGGATTGACACACTCTGCTGAAGGATGACGAAGGGAGAAGAAGATATTGTCCTTAAACACTCTTGCACCTAGTTTGTTTGGGTGAAGGCCATCTGGTTTAAACAATTGTCTATGGCCCCAGAAAAGATTGAAGTTGTCAATGAAATTTACTCCTTTTATATTACAAGATCTTTGTAGCCATGTGTTCAGCCCAAGCAACTGTGAAAACATGTTCCCCTTGCTGGGAGTGGTCCACTGATGAACGACTGAACTTTGAGTCTTTGAAGTGTTTCAAAGAGTTCAATGAAGTCCTTCTTAAGGAGTTCTGACTGCTCTTTCCGAATATCATTCTTCCCCACATGGATGATGATTCGATTTGCAGTCCTGTGCTTCATCAGAATGTTCTGAAGTTCCTTGTTCACATCAGAGACCGTTGCTTGAGGAAGGCAGCATGTTGTTGTAGTCCTGCTACGGATGTTTCTGATAACAGAGTCACCCACTATCAGAGTCCTTGGCTCGGCTTCGCTCTAAGCTGAAAGCTGCTGTCTGCTCGTCCTTGAGCGCCTGTTAGTAGTGGTGTTTGCTGCTGGCTGATCAGATCCATGTTTAAATACATTTGGGGATTCCTCACCCACATTTATTAATGCTTGAAATCTGTTCTCCAGATGTATAGGTGGTGGTAGAATACCAGTATTTACAAGCCTTGTCATAGTCGAATCTGGGGTAGAGGAAGCTATGGCAGCAATACGAGAAACTCGTGACAATCTGATATCTCGTGTTCCTTTGGGTCTCGCTCCCTGTTTGTGCCATCGATTAGTGTGATGATCAGTTTCGGCTTGTTCCTCTACACTTGGTATAAACTGTTGAGATTCAGAAGATTCATGGGACTCACCGGCTGTATGCTGAGGGGGTCCATGACGACTGTCTGCTAAGTGTTCCGTCTGTTTTGGAAGTCCAGAAAGTAACTTTGTTTCAAGAATCACAATTCTTTGTAGAAGTTTGCAGCAGTTCATGCAACAAGTAAATCCAACAGGAGGCATTTTCTCTCTCTTCTGTTTGAATGTAGGCAGTTGTTATCCCGTCACAGGAATGTAAGCTGTTTGCAGTGTGGAGACGAAGTCTTCTTTTTGTAGTATTATTCCAGTATTATTCCAGTCCCAGTGTTTTTAGTTTCAGCGTTTGTGCCAAAAATCTGTTGTTTGAGCACTGTGCTGATCTGCTGAAGTAAAAATCTTAGAAAAATCTGATAAAAGTACAGAAATAAGAAGCAAAGCGCAGAGCAGTAAGCTAGAACGTCCGAACGGTAGCAAAGCCGGAAGCAACTGCCGACCCATTAACATAGTAGATGACGATGGACTGCGGGACATCATTAGAACTGCATTCGGAGACGCCTCTTACAATATGCCCTCAAGAGGAACCATCATGTCAAAAATACACACTTTGTATGATGATGAGAAGGCACGGAGGATGAACACGTTACAGCAAGCGACACACATCGCACTGACAGGGGACCACTGGACTTCTGTGAGCAATGACAACTACTTAGGCATCCATGGCCTCGGGAAGTGGGGGTGCTGGGGTGCTGCACCCCCTATTGACGAGAGGGAGATAAAAAAAATGTAGGCCTATTAAAATATTTTGCACAATTTATAAATTCCTTATGAATATTTTAGAAAATGATTTTTCACGAAGCACGTGCAACTGAGAAAGAACTGAAACTGTCGAAGTTTGCAGATAATCACAGAGGAACCTGACACTGTACAACGAGTCGGATGCACAATTTAAACTTATTTATTAACAGACAAAACATAATGAAAATATGTCTATGACTGGTTTTATTAAATAAGCCTTCCTTTCTATTAAAACACGGGTAAAACTAAATTTTACAATGGCTTATTGTGCATGCAGATTTTATATTAAATCAAGGAATTTATAAGGAAAAGTTGATAACACTGGTTTCCTCATTCTATGTAGCCCTACTTTAGATATAAAGAACATATCTGTGTTTGTGCATCAGTGTCTGAAGTGTGTGCTGTAGCTGCAAAACCTGACTGTTCACTGTTCAGTGAAGGATAAGTGAATTAAACTGAACACAGACACCATTAACTTAAGCGAATGAAAGGCAATAAGCAGCTAAATGCATTCACACAAATAACTTTTTGAATGTTTCAATATTCATTGAAACAGATTTGTTTATTTATATGTTTCCTTGATAAAGGCCTAACATGACAGAGTTGTTAGAAAAGAAATGCATTGTGAGATCGTTGATGATGCTGTCAGGATTTGATGAATCAGTGTTTTGAACCGGTTCATTGAGCCGCACCGTCTGAGAAGAAGCAGTTCACAGAAATGAATCAGACTTTGCATCACTATTGTGTTGTATTTACTAACATTATTCAATATTACTGTATCTGTTTGATCTTCCAGTGTGAATATAAAGACCGATCATCAGTGCATTAGTCACTAACATGAAGATTACCATCACTGTTCTTATGACTGAATCTGAACCTGAAAAAGATGAGAGTGTGAGAATGATTTGATGAATGGTCTTCTCACTCGCCGCTCACTCACCGCTCACTACCTCATTCAGCAAGGAACTGACGTCATTCCACTACCTCATCAGTCAGATAAATAACTGCTCTTAGTCACTTGTCACTTGTCACTTCAACCAGACTTAATAAGATATTTTTAATAAGTGATTTTTTTTTTTTTTGCACTAAAAAATCTTTTAACTGCACTGTTGTTCACTTCATTGATTTGCACTATATCTGTCATTTACCTTGCGCTGCTTTATTTAACTTTATTTTAACTTTTATTTTTATTATGTCTTTTTTTATCATTCCCTTATTGTATAGTTGTATCTACATTTTATATTTGATCTAGTTATTTTTTAGGCTTTAATGTTAATGTTAACTGTATGCACCGGGGTCTGAGAGTAACGCAATTTGGATTCTCTGTGTGTATGTACTGTACATGTGGAAATTAACAATAAAGCAGACTTGAACTTGAACTTGAATAACACTTAGATACTGACAGAAACAGATCAGATCAGGGGTTAAACTGACTGACAGAGAAACATCTGAACACAGATCACTGAAGAATCAAATCATTCATTTCTCCTGGAGACAGAGAGAGCATGATGACTTATTAATAGATGAATAAATGATAACTGATTGATCCATCTGACCATCTGTGATAGTAAAATTACTCAAAACAGTAAATACACTACAGATTAATACTTACTGCTGAATACTTTCATTAAAACCCAACAACTCTTTCAGTTCTTTAGAAATGATTGATTACATTACAAATTTACAACATGACACCACAACACAAACTTTATTAATCCAATAAATGATTTTATTTAATCCAAAAGCTGTTCTGAAACTGCAGCTGTTCTGATGTGTGTTTGTGCTCATGGTTCATCGTGTGTGTGTGTGTGTGTGTGTGTGTGTGTGTGTGTGTGTGTGTGTGTGTGAACGTTAGGTGTGTGTGTTTGTGTGTTTATATAAAAGAAAAACGGCAAGAAAATAAAACGTGTGTCTATGATTTTACTCTGAATTTATATGTCAAAATATTTGTGTGTGTCACAAGTGTATGTGTGTGTGTTTAGCTGTGTGTGTGTGTGTGTGTGTGTGATACATTATTTAATAAATTACATGGAGTAAGGGCCAGATTTACTAAACAGGGGATATTAGTGATCAATAAATGATCACATTACAGTAATGTGTTTCTGTAAACACAGATGATCAATATAACAGAGATACTGATACAGTTAAACACAGATCAGATCATTATTCAGCAGATACTTACAGTGCAGTCTATCATAGCATCTATCAAACCATCTGAACACACACACACACACACACACACACACGTTCAGTGTCTTGCTCAAGGACACCTCAGTCGTGGTATTACCAGCCTGAGACTCGAACCCACAACCTTACAGATAAGAGTCAAACTCTCTAACCACTAGGCCACGACTTCCCCACAATTTTAAAATTAAATGATGTTAAGGCAAGGCAAGAGAACAGCATAACTGTTACGTATTTTTGGCAGAATTCATTGAGTGATTCGTCAGTGTGATTCATAGATTAAGTGTTTCAAATGCAGGCTATTATATACACGCACACACAAGTTTTTTTTTTTTTTTTTTTTACCATCTTTTGGGGGGTTCTTGCTTTTTTCTTGCTAGTCGGATACAAAACGTCTGTTTAAACGACTGTAAAATGAGTCGTCACGCACATCCCTACAATAGACTCATACAGTAGATGTCTGAGCTCCTCCAGTGTTTGACCCTAACTACAGTGCAGCTGTTCCCATGAGTCCATCTGAGATAGAGTAGAAATACATCATCTGTCTGAGTTACTTCTGCTTCTGTCATCACACTGGAAATGGAGAATCAGGTGAAACACTTTGCATTGTGGGATACAGAAACTGATCTCTGTGATCTTGAGACTCCAGCATCAATCCACATGTGTTTATTAAAGTTAATATTATAACACTGATTTCTCTCCGTTGATCTTGAAGGAGTCTGAGTTTCATTTCTACTGCTGTAGTAGTTTACTATTACAGCAATATAAAGACATCCTGCATATATTTACAGCAAACACACATTAAATAACGGCCTCAATAACAGATGAAGAATGAGACTGAACTCTTAAATCCTCACAAGTGTTTTTCTCTGACTGTTGATTATGATTGTGAAACCACTGAATCCGGCTGAGCTTCCTCCGTCCCGTCGCTCCTGCTGTTCTCCTGGTGTTGTGTGTTCACTAGAGGAATCGTCTCATGTGCTTCTGCTGGGTTCTGGTTCTGGTTCTGGTTCTGGTTCTGGTTCTGACTCTGGTTCTGGTTCTCGCTCTCGCTCTCGCTCTCGCTCTCGCTCTGGCTCTGGTTCTGGTTCGATCCAGTGGCTGAATCTGCTCCTGCGTTCTGGGTTCAGAATCAGACTTTAACATGTGTTGTTCAGCAGCAGTGATTAATAAATGAAGGAAGCAGTGATCTACAGTCATCTCTGTGCTTCTGGAGAACAGTAATCCTGACACTAACCTGAGATTCCTGATTCTGTGATCCAGCGGCTGCAGCTCGACAAGACTGCATTGTCTTCTGTGTTCAAGACAAGACAGTTCATTCACACACACACACACACACACACACACACACACACACACACACACACACACACACACACACACACACACACACCTTCACTAAATGTGCTTCTGCTTCTCACACAGTTCTTTAAAGGGGCAGTCAGTGACTTTGTCCACTTTTATAAAGCTTTATATATAAACTAAAGAATAGCACTTTTGACAAATCCAGTTAAACTGATGTAAAGTCCTCTCAGAAAGACAGCTGCTCAAAGAGCTTTGTATTTTTATTAATTGTACTTCATTTTACTCAGTTAAATGTCCAAGTATCTAGTCGCTTCCTTGCAAATGTAATTTAGTAAAACTAGTTATTCTATTTCAATAAAACTCAAGTGAAGTGAATTTCCCCAGAACAGTCCTTCAGTAATGAAGCAGAATTAATTCACAGATTATTATAGAGTTTGTGGAGTCAGTTGATCACAGGTGACAAATAGAAATGTGAATAGAGCAGGTCTATTTCCACAGTGAGGTCTGTAAGCAGAAACTGATGTGTGTCTGTATGAAGTATTTAAGAGAAACATTAAATCACCAAGAGCTCCTTTAACTCACGGCAGGAGAATGAATCACATCTGGTTTCTGATACTCACCGTACACGACTGCAGACACGGTGTGATCCCTGTGAAGAAAGAGATCTGATCAGATTCAGACACATCACACTCAATAACAGACCAGTCTCAGAACGAATCAAATAAACCCTCAGATGTACGTCTGCATATATGAGAATGAGTTTAATGATGTTCAGAGAGTGATGAAGAGCTTCAGATCAGTTCAGAAATGACTGAACAAACAGACAACACGGAAAAACAGTAGACATATCTCTAGAAGTGTCACATCCTAAAGATCATATTCTTAAATGAAAATAATAAAACACCTGAAGTGAATGTATTTAATGTTCAGTTATACTCACAGGGTTCAAATACCATTAAAATGATCAGAATTAAAGTGAAGAGTAATTCAGAGGAGAAGACGATGATCCTCATGTCTCCCGTCGCTCCTTCACCATTAACTGAAGATGAACATAAACAAGTGTTTTATTCATGATATTCACCAAACAACATGATTATCTGATTACAATGATTATTAAGCTACACACTACATGATTAGCTGAAACATCCTGAGACTGACCGATAAACCTAACCATTGTGTTTCATGTTCACACCAAAGTCCATTTCTGACAGAAAACACTCTTTCATGAGATCGAAATTTCCTTATCCATTTGACACAAAACTAAATATATATATATTTTTTGTTTTATGCTAAATTAGTTTTGAACAATAACTATTCATGTTCATAGTTATATTAGTTATGAAGAAAATTCATCATGAAGAATAGCTTATTTGTTATGAAATTTATTTTACAATTCTTAACATTTAAGAAAAAGTGAAGTCAAGAAGAATTCTTGATAACATCTTTAAAAAGAGAGAAATCGCTGACATCATTAAGGCTATTTTAATTTATTTGACTGTAGATAAAAAAACTAATAGTCTTAAAACCCTTTAACCTGCAATGTTAACTTATGAAATAAAATAAAGATAATAAATAAATCACAACAAGATGTGTAATCAACTATTTGATAAAATGACATGAAACTTAAATGTTGTTTGACAGTGAACATCTTCAGAGTCTCTTATACAATATCTGGAGACAGTCACAAATATAAACAAGATGTTTCTGCTGACTGCAGACGGTGACTGAGCCCAGACACGATCTGTCCTTAGTTTATAATAATCATTAATGTGCAGATATATGAGTGTAATTGTGTAGTGTGTGATGATCGAGTGTTCATTCACCTGTTTTGAGGATCAGTTCAGTCATCAGAGCAACAGAGTTCAGTAACACAACACCGACTGATCCAAACACATACACAGCTGTGACACTGGGAAGATCTGGAAGATCAAATCATACGGATCAATATCAGCAGCATCATATACGATTAAACCACTTTAATAACCACTACAGAGAAACAACACCACAAATTAAATCTCATCAGGACAGAAGTGCTTCATGAAGATAATGAGAACTAATAAATCATACAGACATTATTCTGCAGAATAATAAGGTTTTTCATCATTCATTTGTTCATTGATAGAAGTTGAATAAAACATGACAACAACACAATATTCATACACAAACACAGCCTCATATTTCACACGTTTGAGCTTGATTGAGGAAACATTACAGTGAAATATCAGCTTGATTTCATGAAAATCATTATTACAACAGAATTAAAGCTTTTCTGGGATAGAAAATGATGAATAACTTAACTACACTTTAAAAACAGCTGTGAAGTTTTACAGTAAAAATAAAATAAAGTCAGAAGAACTTCATCTTAAAATATATTCAGGATTTATTGATGTGTCTTAAATGATAAACCTGTATTTCATTAACTGCTATAATGTTAATATTTCAGCCTCCTGAAGCGCTGAAATCTGTTCTGTACATTTATGAAAGACTGACAAGAGAAAGTTACTGATGAATCAAAGCTCATCATAAGCTGATGAGGAAAACATTAATATACAGAAGCTGCATCATTCACACAAATAATAAACACCACCATCATAACACACACGAGACTGAAATAATGCAGTTAATATTAACATAAGATGTAACAAAGTCCTAATGCTCATAACTTATAAGAACAAAAACAAGAAATTGTATATATTAAGGGAAATTACTGTAAACTGTTTTTACTGTTGCATTTTTACATTCCTTTACTGTTACAATTATGATAATATTTTCCAGTGTGGAGACTCGATCTCTGTTCAGAGAAGTGAAGGGGATAAACGAGAGCTGATAGTGAAATCATGACAGTGAGAAGAAGATCAGAGCAGATTATTAACACTATACCACATGACTGAAATGATTTATACTGTACCCCATGTAAATGAGGCTGTGAAGTTGACCAGTGTCCAGAGCGTCTGGAGAAACACAATCACACAGACCCATCCGACACGATCTGAACACCAACACACACATCAGATTCAGCAAGAGTTCATCACTGACAAACACTGCACTGTAGAACACATATAAGATGATTCAGTTCATGAGATATATCATATTATCATACCCTTTTCATTTTCCAGAGCTGTGATGTAGAAATAGACCAATACAGCATTGATCAGCATCATGAGAGTTAACCACACTGATCTCATGAGCGCAGGTGAACCTGAAAAACAGCTTTAATATTACTACATATGTACAATAGTATATCTATAATCTAGTGTTTCTGCTGTGATATTATAATATTATATCTTTAGAGCTTGGTAGAAACTGATTATATTTAATCTGAGTTATGTAATCAGATTCCAGAAATTAAGTACTTGTAATTAGATTGAATACTCAGAATCAGAATACAGTTACATATTATTTATACAAATGATGTCCCTTTTATTTAGTGATTCTCCCTAATTCCTCTTTTCCATCTTTTAAACGTTCCTTCCTGAGATATCCTCCGCTTCTATAGACTCAGACAGTCTCCAGTCTTCAGAGTCCAGTCATTAGTCAGCTGACCACTGCATTTACAGAAATCATCTAACTACTGATGAACACAATCATATTTATCTGAATTATCACCCAGTAACTTATTTAACCGTCTGTTTTTAATATCTTTGGAAGGCATAGGTCTTTCAAACACATTAAAATACACAAATTCACATTATTTCTTATTTACATATAATGATGGGTTTCCCAAATGTATTTTTGTCATCTGAACATCTTTCATCTGATATATTTACTGAGATTTTAAAATGAATATTTCATAATTTACACATTTGCTTGTTTATTTACACATTGGTTGATGTTCATGTTAAATGCAGATAAACAAATTAAATAATTCATTTTTAGGAAATGTCAATTTGTATGATTAACTTAATAATTAACTTCTCATTAAACTCACAAACCTCTTGCAGTTCTTCACAAACCCCAGCTTGGGAAACATTGACGTAATGTGATCTTTAATCCACTTTATGTTGTTAATTTCAATGAAAGGAATATACTTTCTTTTGTTTTTTTTTATATCAATATGGTGCAAGATTATCATGCTTAAAACAATGTGATGAGTAAGATCAAAAGATATCTAAAACTAATCCAAAAGTAATCTGATTATATCACCTGGAATGTGTAAACTTGTGTATGTAATCTGGAATCAGTAACAGATTACAGTTTGTGAGTAATCTGCCCAGCTCTGTATATAATATTATAAAAAAATGCACTTCTGTAATTAAAACTAAATAATATTTAAACCATCTCACAAATGCTCAAAACAACTGAACACCAATTATTACATCTGAAATCACTGGAAGTATTTCTAATCTCATTTAACCCTTCACCCAACATCTGTGAAGATGATAAATACATAATGACTAACAGAGAGCATTAATGAATCAGATATTGATCAGATTATGATGTCATGAGTTATTAGTGTCTATATCAGGGATCAGATCAGAATTCATCAAACACTTACAACCCATCTGTTGACCACATACTGCATTCCAGTTGTATCTCGTCACTGTGGTAAACACTGGTAAAACTGCCACAATGATGAATCCTGGAAACAGAAGAGTGATTATATTAATATACAGATACTGAGATTACATTAATACAGATGCATTCCCTCAGATAAATAACCCCACTGTCTGAAACTAACACAAACACACAGTGTAACACCACACAGATGAGCTGAAAACAGCACGAGAGGCAGAAACACTTTCACTCACACTACGTCAGTCTAGCTGTGAAAGATAGAAATAACGGGATAATAAAACTGGATAATAATTGTTCTGATCAAGACTGTCTAGCAATGTGCAAACAGCTCAAAAGTTTGTCTTGGCAGAAACACAGAGATCCGGATATAACAGAGATTCACCTTCTTTACTGTCAAACACTAAAACAATACACACACACTCAGATCCAAAAACACAATATACCCCAAAACAGCTGACAATAATCAAGAAGTCTGTCAGTGCAAACAGATTCTGGGACAACTGGAAAAACCTGAATAAAACTGAACATGAAGAACTGGCTCTTCATACTGGAGAAATATGGGAAACCCATTCCCAAACACTGTTTAATAAAGTGGAAACAGACACAAACTGTAACTAAATCAAATAAGCAAACAATTGGAAACACTGGCAATTAAACATTCAAAATCATTAACGCATTTGGCAGATGCTTTTATCCAAAGTGACTTACAGTGCATTCAGGATATACTTTTTCTCTCTCTTTTTTCTTTTTTTTTTTTTAACCATGTGTGTTAAATTCAGTCAGCATCTGAAGCTCAGTTCCCTGCACTCACAGCATCATGAAGAGATCCAGTCCAGAACAACACGGACAAACACATCACAGCACAAAAGAAACACATCACACCAATCCCTGGGAGACTCAAACGCAGTGGTATCGGTCTCTGAAAGAGTAGAGTACGTCAGACTCTGTACACAGTGACAGAAGTCAAACTGAGAAGCACCTGGAGCAGAACAGACTCATGACAGAGAGACACATCTAAACGTGTTTTAACATAAAACATGTGTTCATCTGTCACAGCACAGTGATCAGCTCCAGCAGTGCTCTTTCATACTCCATTACTCTCTATAACAGAGATGGGTTTAACATTAACCTGGACATCAGTGTGAATCTTTCACATTGGTGGTTTATTGTGCTAATCAAATCAGCTTGTTTCTTCTGTTCTCAGTTCAATTCGGTTCAGCCTGTTGTAGTTTTTTTTAATTTGGGTGTAGCTTGATGATGCAGAGATTGAGTGTGGAATCATGGGAGTTGTTGCCTTAATAATATTAATAATCAAAATATCAACTTATCGCACAATATGTACATGACCTCAATCATTTTTGGTGACTCAATATATCTTCGATTATATTTTCTTCAATTACTGTCACCATGTTTTGATCATTTCACCATTGCTCCTGTGTCTTTAGCAGCTTTTCAAACACTACCTGGTTTAATCCTGAGCTGCTAGATCAAATTTAAACATCACTTCTACAAAAGTTTCATCTGCAGATATGATCTCTGTGCACACAGACGTCTGACTGCTGAGCAGTGATTGTGTTTCTCAGTAATAGTGTGCACCCTTCATTTACACAGAAAACAAGCTCAGCAGTTTCTTTTTCTCTACTTGTTACTTTGTACTTTGTTGGAAAATGTGTATCTACTATTTATTCAGGTATTTGATGTATCTAATATTCTGGTACTTAATTTCCATGATAGAATTAAAGAAACAATGTCATCTGGAAGTGTGTAGGTGTTCTTGCATTATGCTGTTACATTATGATTACATGTTCAAGGCCATAAAATGTTTTTTTAAATGACAATAATATCACTAATCACTATTTCTGTGGTGATAAATCAGGGCTATTATAAACACAGGGCTGGTATAATGTTACTCTGAGCGCTCGCTCGAAGGCTCCTGTGAGACACTGCTGCACACTTCAGTAAAGACTCATCCATGTTACAATATCATATTAACTCTAGAGTAACACTAAATGATAAATGATCCTTGAGGACAAATGTGGGCAAACCCTTTTTCCTTCTTTCTTTTATAAAAATGGTTTCCTTAATCTGAGCAATACAAAACTTGGCCATGTTTTCCCTAAGTTTACCACCTGAGCACACACACACAAAACTTGATTTGACTCAACAATGTTAAGTGGTTAAAAAAAGTCTAGAATTTGTCCTTTGTGGATTCTGTGCTTGTTTTTTTTTTTTTTTTTTCTCTACAATTGAACTTGTGATGAAATGTAAATCTTCAGAGGTTCAGTTTGTTCAACAGTGGTGTAGTTCTCAGTCTACATGCAGTCAGTGAGCTCTACTGCCATCTAGTGGCTAATATTGATATTTCATGAAATTATTATTTTTGTACCAACATATCACACCAAAGTAAGCCAAAGTTTAAGATTTTGGCTGATGAAGCCTACTGAAATGAATATTTTTACTGAAGGGAAATAAATAAATAAATAAATATACATATAAATAAGCATATTTTACATCAATGGAGTCAATGGAGTAATTTATTAATTTTAGAGGTAAATAAGGTTAAAACTACCAAAAACACACAAAAGAAATGCATAAATTGATTGGTTTGACTTTAGTAAAGATAGTATTATGACATTTATTTAGGCATGGGTCATTACCAGTTTACAGGTATACCATGATTTGAAGATGTCACTGTTTCTACACCACTGATATTCTCCATTATACCGTTCCTGCGGTATGCTCTGTTCTCCATGTGTCCTCAGAGACTGAGGAATCTCTCAGACTGAGAGCAGTGTAGAGAGTAACACTGACCTTCCTCCTGTTGAGCGAGCGAGCGGTCAGTCACGTGTGTGTAGGGTGACCGAACTTAAGACACATCACATTCAGTGCTCATTTCCGTCTCACACACAGCCGCGTCTCACAGCTTTCAGAAGTATACTCCACCGCAGATGAGCGCGGACAGCTGAGCTCGACACACGTGCAGTACACAAGCCATCGTGATGACCAGAATAATGTAATGCTGACGATATGCGGACAGCCGAAGTATATTTTGGCCTGTATGCTATCGGCAACTGGCCGTTTTTGGCCTTATTGCAACTCTCTGTTCTGTATTTGAACAAACTGCGTTGCAATGCAATCATTTTCCAAAAAAATGTAATTTATGTGATAATATGAAGTGTGTTAAGCTGTAAACACAGACCAGAGACACTGAAGACTTACGCACAGAGAAACATACTGCAGCAGCAGATCACTCACTGTTCATGATGTACGAATTATTGGATATTGATTAGGGGTTGATATGAATGTGTTTCTGAGGGGAGGGGAGCTGACTGTCTTCTGGGAAGTTTACGTGGTATGTTCTTTTCATCTGGTCTCTGTATAGTTCATATTAAAGCAGGAAACGCTGTATCTGGTCTGTGTCTGCTGTTCCAGAGGCGCCTCCTGCTGTCAGAGTGTGAATCTGCATCTCATTCAGAGCTTCTTCAGACATGTCGCATGATTTCACAAAGATTGACACAACATTCTGTTTCTGCTTCAGATTGGGTTATTATCAGTGTTTGAAATAACAGCGTTTAAAAGAACGGTGTTAGGTAACGACGTTATTTTTTCAGTAACCCTAAACACACACACGCAACAGCTACACAGAGATTCGCAGCAGAGATGGCGAGTCAGGAGCAATCCAATGAAAATTTGGCATTTTCAAGAAGATATAAGCACAACTTCAAATTCATTGTGGTCAAAGGCAGGAATGTGCATGTAATGTGTGACATGCATCTACAAAGCTAGTGGCCAAAAACACTTACAAAGATAATACTTGAAGTGCAGGATAAACCTCTTGCTGTCTGTTGAAGTGCAATAAATATTGAAAGTTATGTACGAACACCTGTCTGATCTACTCATTTCAACTGACTTGTGAAAACTGCAACAAAAAAATATATATATATATTTGACATAGCAACTTTTTTTTGTTTTTACAGTAACGCAAATAGCTACTTTCCCTGGTAACGAGTTACTTTTATTACAGAGTAATTCAGTTACTTTTTGGAACAAGTAGAGAGTAACTATAACCAATTATTTTTTTAAAGTAACGTTCCCAACAGTGGTTGTTATTAAATCAAATTATGTGTATGATTATTGTTATATAACTAAATGATATGTTTATGAATTATATAACTAAAATCAAATAACTAATTACAGATTTAGGTTAAATAAAGATTTCAGTCTTAATCTGTTTCCTTTTTAAGAAACAAATCAAGGAAAAATAAACTATTTCTACTGTTTCTAATATTCTATATGTTGCTCAAAAACTAAATATATTGTGTTCAGCGGATTCATTTTCAGACAGATTGTATAATGAAGAGAATGCTGTATTATTGTTATTAAAAATAAAGCTGTGTCTGAGTATGTTGTTAACCGCTTGACAGAACAGTGTTGTCTCTGAAGCAGAGTAAAAACATGGTACTCACGGTAAACCAAGAAAACAGGGTTCAAACAATAACTAACAGTGTTGAGCTATTTAACACAGATCTGTTCTCTGTCCATCAATCTATCCACACAGTTGCACACCTGTCTAATATAACACATAATATATATATTAAAGCTTCGAGGGAGTGACGTCACTGCAGACGACACAATGACTCTCCATCACACTGATTAAAATGAATTATCTCTCTGGATTTAAACATTCCTGAAAACATATGAGATAATGTAAGTACATGGCATCAATATTTATAACACTGATCTAATGTTTTTAGGATATTTTAATACAAAAATCTTACACATTGTGTCTTTAATATCAACTTTACTCTAGTATTAAACCGTTTCCTTCATCTTTGGACTCATTCCTGACAGTTTGAAATAAATGATATGCTTTTAAAAGATACTTTAATATTTAATAGGTGTGTCATGAAAAACACCCTTCTCCTTTTCTTCTTCCACTCTCTCTACTGGATATAAACTGTAATTCATTAATCAGATCAGTATACTTTAATTAGTGTGTATGTATAAGTTTCCACAGATTTTCTTGATTGTATTTTAATAATGCTGAATAATGTTTTCTTGCACTATTCCTCATGAATGAATGTGAATAGTTGATAAATGTAAACTCACCTCCTTTAATCGATCCAAAGGAGAAGAAGATGAGGATGAACTGAAGTGAAGGCAGAATATCAAAACTGATTCCAGCCAGAACACTGAATATAGTAATCATCCGTTCACTTGCTTTACCATTCAATCTCAGCAACACTGTGAAGAAAACAACAACAATTAATATAACAATCCAAATATTTGATCTGACGCTAAATTAATATCATTATAATAGGTACAGAAGTAACTTCACTTATACACAATTTCACTCATTGAAAACTATACAAACATATAAAATATCATATACTCTCAAAATCCTCAAAACAGAAGATTATATTATATACTAAATATTACACACATTAGAAGTGTTATGAAGATATTAAGATGAACATCTTTTTACAGTAAGTGAATGTGCAGAAGCTCCGTTCAGTATGAATCATGTGTGTCTGTGTAAATGTATTAAATCATGTGTGATTGTTGATCATGTGATCTGATCAGACTGTACATGATCATGATTCATCTCTCCTGTATTAAGTGTTTGACCTCATCATTTAACTTCTGTGAACACTGATTCTGGTTATTAATCCCTGGTCAGATCGAAATATGATCAAAATAATATCATTACAGGAGAACAAATGATCCATCCTACTGATCATTACGATGATATAACTTTTGTGTGATGTGTATATGAGACAACATAGCAGACTGAGCTTGATGTTCAGTTTAATGTGTTTGCTGTCTTCTGAACAAACGATAGGTTAAAGCCTTTTATACAGTCTTTTTATTATTATTGTTATTATTATTATTAAACAATACAAACATTAAAACAGTACACTTAACGGAGCCGGGTTGAGTTTGTACTATGGGCACTATTGGTGTATTGGTGTGAGGCTCACTGACGGGGTTGTAAATTAACCTTGCTTCTGCTGTTACCTGCTCCAGCTCCTCCTTTCCCTGCCACACTGCGGTTTGTCTCAACTAACTTATATTTCGTCTGTAGACTGTTCAACCGGTTGTATCTACAGGATCTCACTCCAGGATATTTCAGACCTGTATCTAAAATTTTTAGCTACTGAAGGCTTAAACATGAAAATCAAGGGAAGGTTCTCCAGAACAAAGTTCGCTTCACTCATTTCACATGCAGTAATTTATGATTAAGATTTAGGAAATATTTTGTCATTTTCCTCTCAGGTCCAGCACATATCTTAGATATTGACTGAATTACTAGCTTTTTTGTTTCCCATTGTTACTTGGTGACATGAATGTAAACGTGCCAGAATTTACACATTTTCATCCATGCTAACTAGATTTGAGTAAAACTGTGTTGAGATGTTTTGTTGAGTCAATCACAATTACTAATTACTCTTATTTTATTCAGGATCTTCACAAAACTCACGCAGAAAGTGTTCTACAGAGGAGATTGAGGCTGTGGGGAAGACTGCATCGGGTCAGGAAAGGTTCCTGGGAAAGCTCTGTGCATTGAAAGCTCTTCAAGGGAGAAGCTGGGAGGGGGTGACATTTTATGTTAAGAATCATATTGAGTCCTTAAAGTGAAAAATGTAACGCAAAAGCTGGAAGGGCCTTTATCTAGATGTTTTTTCCTGTTTGTTGAAGGCAACATGTTCAAAATGTGTTTGCTTACAAAACTAATTTCAGTACATTAATAGAGCTTTCAAGTTAACACACTGACAAGTTAAATAAGTGTTTAAGAGAATTAAGAAGTCAGTTTTGTGTTGAGTTTTTGGATTCACAAAGACAGTGTTAATGTGAACAATTGCTGAAGCTCATTTTTGCACATTTTTATTTTGTTTCATGTTGTGCAAGTAGTATTGCATATTGAATAAAAAGTGCTGCATTTGATCTATTCCTCTACTCCAGAGTTGTGTGTACTGTTACAAACCTAATATTTATAGAAATATACAGCAGTATGAATGGCAGGCATGTGTTGTTTTAATTCAGAGTGGATTCCAGTACACACAGATCAGTATTATTTAGACCATGATACCCATGGTGTCAAAGCTCCATGAACATTTCTCGCTTGTCATACAACATAACATATCTTAGTTATTATTTGGACCTTTTCAGATTCTCAAAACTGAAGAAGATTAGACGTGTTAAACAGGAAGTGAGGTAAGGCTTGTTTTCACTGTTTCCATCCCCAGAAATGCTCAATTCAAATACAGTTGAAGGGAATTAGTGAAAGGCAAGAATAGAAAGAATTCAGTAAAAATATAAATACAGACAGAATTTATTCATTTTAAACAACTCCTTAATGATTGTCCAAACTTAAACTTTGTTGTTAATCTTATAAAGGCTTATAATTCTTATAAAACAAATCATATATAGATAATTTATAATAGGGACACCCGATGGTGGTTTGGGGGAACACACAATAGTGACGTCCCAGACAGAATAGAAAAACCTGACAAAAATGAAGCTTTTTCAACTTTAAATAAATATATTTTTTTTGGGATCAAAAATCCCTCCTGAATTTTTGTAACAGACACACAATATCTCTACATCAGAGATGCTCAAATCTGTCCTGAGATCCAGTTTCCTGCAGAGTTTACTCCTGTAACTCTGATCAAACACACCTGAACATGTTAATCAGTTCAGGATCATCAGAGAATCACAGGCACGAGAGTTTGATCAGGATTAGATGGCCCTCCAGGACAAGAGCTGACGAATCTTGAATATATATATATATTTTTTTTTTAATACTGTATGCTGTCATGAAAAATGTAGTATTTTGTGTATAATAGAATAATTTCTCTTTTCTTATTTGTCTTTAAATCACTCAATGGCCTGAGACTGATATAAACTAGAGACTTCATCTGCTGATTCACTTCTCATTTCAGTTCCCATCCTCTAATGGACAGTGACAGTCTGTTTTATACATTTCATACATTTTAAAATCAACACTTAATTTTAATTTGTTTTTGTGTTTTCTTCTATTCTTTCTTCAGTTTTTTCTCTCTTCATCATGTCTGTGTAAAACACTGAGTACTATATTTGCTATAATAACTCATCTAATGGAAATGTGTCTATTAATTGATGAATCAGGTCTGTTATTGAGGTTTAATATGTTGTGTCTTTAACAAGCAGCATTAATCAGATAAATCATGATTTACAGCACATTCATCTCACTGACTCTTAAAGAAAGGAAATACTCACAGTAAATAATATAGATGAGGTTGAACAGAATCACAATCACAAAGAAGACTATAATCATGACTCCTTCAAATCCAGTGTAATTCAGACTCTTGTCCAGGGCAGATTTAAACAGAACTAGAAGAAACAAGATGAAAAACATCAATTACTAAAAAAGAAGAACCAAATATAATAATACAGATCACAAGAATTGCAAAACCTCTTCTCACTGCACAGATACAGCATTATTTACGACTCATTCATTGAACTGTTCCTGACACTGACCCTGTGACCTTTGTGCTGATTATATGACCCCTGACCCTCACATGACCCCAAAACATGCTGAGAAGTGATGTAGAAGTAGCTTCAGCTTCAGTCTCAGTCACTATAACATTATGTCTGTTTATTAATGTGATTTCTCCATCATTAACCGGTGTAGATTATAAGAGTGACGACACGTGTAGATTATTAATCTATTCATGTCATGTTATTTTTAAGAGTTTCTGCAGGATACGGAGAATATTTAAATATAATTATGGTTCAAGTGTTAATGTGCATTTTAATGTGTTTATGATAGTAATTGTTCATTTCTTTACCTGAATAAAAAACAGCTGAGAAAACCATATATTCTGTCTCATAACTGTCATACTGAACCCATGTTTTCATGTTGTCTGTAAAACAGAAAAGATGAATTACATCACAATATCATTTACAACACCAACACAATGAAACATTGAATCAGTTTTAATCTAAATTAATTTAGGTCCTGACTGACTGTTTAGTATCTGGGTATTATAATTCATGAAGTATATTTCTCTCATAAGCTGGTAACAATGAATCACCTGTGAACTCATTAATATATGGAGCCGTCCAGAGCAACAAGAGAGGCCTCAGAAAATAAAGAGCACAACAAGAGACCGACTCAAACAGAGACCCTGAAACAAAACCAGACATTAATAATTACTGTTAGAATTATTTATTATAATGCACTGATGATTAATGAGCAGTGGAACACTGACCTTCAGAAACACCCCAGAGGACAAACGCTAGAAACATCAGAACATTTGGACAGAAGACGAGACACATCTGAAGACGAAAGACTGTGTCTGGAGAGACAACACAATTTAATCTCCACAGATGCTCAGGACTCCACAAGAGCATAGTTTTGTTCTGAACATTGAGGGGTTAAAGCATTAAACGTTTTAGCAGGGCATAAGCTCCCTCACAAAATGTATTTATTTGCTTGTTTTTCTATTTATTTTTGCAAAATGGTCTTCGTGGTATCATCCACATGCAAATTTGGTTTATACATAATTGCAATAAAATTATTGTCAAATAAACTTGTTTACATACACAACAAAATCTCCAGTAGAGAGGAAATCTGATCAGGTGATGATTATGTATTGATTACAATATAATTATCATGTAGTGACCTAATTCCTCATGACCTAATAAATTGGCAATATACTTCAAATGGGTTGAACATTTTACCATCACCTTAACAATTGGAACAGCCCGCAAAAATCTTATCACATTTTTGGAGAGCTGGTAAACTTGTGCAGTGTATACGGTGATTTGTACGCCACTCATAACATAACCACTTATGAACATATTAGTGAACTGTACTCAGTCATATTGCACGGATTATTGGTTCGTTTAGTTTGCATACAGGAACTAAGTGCTAATAAAGGTTATTGGGATGGTTACCTGCCCCCATGACACCAATCAAAATTCATCCATGGCTCCCAGCATGAATTTTGGCATGAACATTTATTTTTACAATTTTATTTTATTTTTTGCCATTTATGTGACTTTAGCAGCTTGTTTTGAGATGTTCAGAGTTGATCTTTGTATCTGAATATCCTGTTCGTCACTGTTGTTGAGATCCATACACTGAATCTTTATGTGCATGTGTGTCAGAATGATTTAATAAAAATGTTTTTTTTTTTTTTTTTTTACAAATTCTTCCAATTATATTAAAAAATGTCTTTATGCAGGGCTCCTGTAATCAGTAATGTAAATCTAACTCTGAGATAAGGCTCTTAACAAGTTTGGTTTTTCAGGTCATAAATTATTATGTCAAAACAACCAACACAACCTAATCACATTTAGTCTTGGCTTATATGGTTGTTATAACTCAGTTACAGAAGGCAGACAAAATCTAATGTTAAAAAGTCAAGGGTCAAGATTCAAACTACACTGATTACCATAATGGTAAAATAAAAATTGTGACTATTTCCATTAGTGATTCTGCCTGTTATCAGGTTTTCATTACTAATGGACAATCATCACTCATTAAATCACTTAATTTTCTAATTCACTTTAACACTGTTTCTGTGTTAATTTTAATTTTTTTAAATAATTGGTCCCACAATTATTTTAAGCTGCAATGCTTGCTGGGAACTTGCACAACTTTGTTCTGTGTAAAATTGTTTATTAAAATAATTCAATTTGGAAAGCTGGGACAACATTTAGACATTTGTTAGAAGTGCATTTTGTTGAAACCTATAATGTATAAATAAATTGTATAATCTATAATTAAATACAACTTGCAAAATGTTCTAAAATAAAATAAAAGTAAATAATTAAAACCAACTAGAGAAATAATAAGTAGCTATAATAAAAATTGTTCAATTGGATGAGTCAGTTTATTATCTTGAGGGAGCAAAACAAGAACACTTTTAACATGTTGCAGACAAACTTTTTGTTTTGTTTACCCTGCTTAGATGTTCAAGAATGTTATTAAATCCTCTTCAAATTGAAGAGTACAACCTCAAGAACCAGTTAAACAGCCTTAAAATACTAAATCAATGCCATTCATATGGATTTCATAGTAACACTTTACAATAAGGGGTATATGAATAATAATGTACTGATGCCTAAATTAATACTTAATTCATCATATACTAACAAAACTAACCAATAAAGATTATGACAGCACTAAATATGTCAAAACCTCAAATTATGATATTCAATTATTTAAATTAATTTCAAAGTCTGAGTATTTCTTATTCCTTCTTAGAGAAGCTGTTTGATTTAGTTATAACTATCAAAGTAACTATCAAACATGTATTAACATGTAGTTAAGGCTGCCATTATTCATGCCTGAATTCATATGACTCCAGTCATAGTTAAGGATAGCTCTTCATTAGTTTGTGATTAGTTAACACCTTTAATAATCATTAGTATAGGATGAATTAAGTATTAATTTAGGCATTAGTACATGATTATTCATGTACCCTTATTGCAAATTGTTACAGATTTCTCATTAGGCATAAGACAATGTCTACTTTTCCTAAACTGCCAGCACAGCCGATGAAGAAACCTGTTCAGCTGAAGTGTAATAACTTACCCTGTGTACGGTCAATTTGTTTCACATAATTTGATGGAAACAGTCCTGTTTTGTTATTTTTCTTTCCCATCCACCACCCGTCCTCCTCATTCTGCAAGATAAAACAGTAAAATTGAGTATTTAAATAGAAAAACAGAATCTAGATTAATTATTCCACTCAGAAAGATATTATATATAAATGAGTGAATTATTCTTTAATGTTGGGTCGCCGTGTTTTTGCCAAATAAGACATGTTCCTGGATCAACATCTTTTGCTGATACTGGATCAACATTATTGTCCAAAAATACAGACTTAACACAATCCCTACCCCTAAACCCAACCCTACCCATAATTTATTCCTAAATCATTGTGAAATGATAGCTTATTAAAAATGATTTAGAAGCACCTAATCCTGACTATAGGCCTAAAACTGACATTTCCTGAAAAGTTATACCTGAGTTCTGATTGGTTGATTGGAATGATGTTCCAGGATCAATAAGGATGTTGATAAAGGAACATGTTGTACTTGGTGAAATCATGCTCACCTTAATGTGTACACATGATTACTCAAGAAAAGTCAAACATAGCAAAATAGTCCATTAAAAGATGCAGTAAGCTTTGAATGAAGTGTTGTGTTAATTCGCATACCCCTGATAGAATCTCTATTGTTTCCCCAACAACAAGCTCCAGCTCGTCATCTTCCTCAGCAGTGTAGTCATACAGCACCTCACATTTCCTAACTGGAGTGAAGTAAAAAAAACAAAAAAAACAAAAAAAAAACAGGATGGAACATGTAAACCAATTAAAGGTATGAGAACAACACTCTAAAAAATGTTTGTTTTTTCAACCCAACTGCTGGGTTGAGGCCGTTGGATAGGACTTTGGGATGTTTTAACCCAAGTTTGGGTTGAAAATAACTATCTTTTTTAACCCAGCGGGGGTGGGTTGAGGACGCGGACGTGAAGGAGAGCACGCACGTCACGTCAAAATCGTACGTCTCCAGTGCGAGCAGCCGCCATTTTCTCAGCGTGATAGAAGCGAGAAGCGAGTGAAAGACTATGGTAAGTAACGTTAAATATTCAAAATGTAAAGTTATCTTTTATTGTTTACCCGGTTGTATGAAAGGCGGAAGGTTTTATGAAAGGCGGAAACAAAGGAGCTTAACGTTATATCTAACGTTATATAAAAAAAACGGACGCGGTTTTCGCCTCGGACACGGAGGTCTTGCCTCATGTAACGTTACTGAACGGAGGATGTACTTTTAATATAACGTCTGTGAATGTATTTTGTCATATTTACATAAGATTTTACATTATCTGTTCTCTTTGAGGCGTTAACAGACGGTTATGGTCACGGTTACGCTCATGTGAATTTGTCTTTTTTTTTTCGCGGTTAAACTGAATGTATGTTTGTCTCCTAAAGGAAACGGCATTGTGTAGTAAAGACTAGCATAATTATTTTGAGGCTGTTGAAGTGGTAACTGTTAAAAGTATGTTTTACATGTAATGTTTCAGACTTGTCCAGCTCCTGTCTTCATTGTCCTCGCGCTGAGAGTTAAAGACACAGAAGCTGTTTGTGTGAGGAGTCACAGACCTGTGTGAGGATGAGGAGGAGGTGTTCTTCTGAAGAGAGGGACAGACGGTTTAAGGAGAGTAAACTTCAGAATAACATCGTTATCTTTATTTTTACTAAGACTAAAATAATGTGTGTTTTTTTTAGATGTTGAAATCCAGAGACAAGATAACTTCATTCTTTTGAGACTGATGTAAGTTAAATTATTATTACTTTTTTTTTTTTTTTTTAGAAAATTTATGTTTCTGTTTCTGTCCTGCCTGTTAACTTCACATTTTGATGCAAAAACAGTGTGATTTTATATATGTATGTATGTATATGTTAATATTTTATTGAAACCATTGATGCCCCTCTTTGCAGAACTCAAACTAACTGGAGTTAAGGACACACAAGTCTGCTTGTGTGAGGAGGTGGTTTTCTCAGCTTCTTCTGAAGAGAGGGAAAGATCGTTTAAGGCAAGTAAACTTCATAATTTCATGTTATCAGTTGTTGTTTTTTTACTAAGAGTAAAATAATGTTTGTTTTTTGTTTTTGTAGATGTTAAAAGCAAGAGACATGGGAGATCATCATTCCCTTGAGATTTTATGTAAGTTATTTTTAGAAAATAAATTTTTCTGTTGTCTCCTGCCAGTTTACTTCACATTTTGATGCAACAACAGTGTGATTACGTGCTCATTTCATTAAGACCATTGATGTCTGTGTTTTTCATTGCAGAACTCGAACCAACTTTGGAGTTGTCTGATTTGGAGAGTCATTATTCTTGGTCTGCGCTCTTAGAGGTAAAGTTCACACAAAAAATCATTTACTTGCCCTCAAGTCATTCCAAACCTATAAGACTTTTGTCTGTCTTTACAACATAAATTAATACATTTTTAGTTTTCTCATAATATTTGTTAATCCATTTATAGTTTAGATAATCAGTATTTTCAAGCTTCATAAATATAGTTATTGTAGAAGTAAATTCTGATATTTATATATGAATACATCTTAAATTATATGATAGCAAACATGTATGTTCAAAATAAAATATTGGTCTCCCAGACCAGCAATGGAGGACACAAAAAGAGAATATTAAATATATTCATATGTTTTCCAAAAAATGAACAGAGTTTGTATGAGTCTGGAAAAACATGGGGAGAGTAAATTATGAACATTTTAATTATTTGTTTAACTAACGGTTTGAAGAGCAGCCCTCCATGTATATGAATATTGTGATGTATGTGAATGTCATGTCTGTTTTAATGTTTCAGTAAAGAAGCTTTCTGAAAGCAATATTTATTCAAACAATATCGCATGTCCTCACACTAGTGCTGCCATTATAGCCTCCTGGAGCGCTGTGGTGGACTGAGACATTAAACAACCGCACAAACTGTTGAAACTTTAACCGATTATTTACCTATCCTTACGGATGTGAATACACCTCTACCTGAAAATGGATAGTTTAATTAAATGTTTAATTTTTTCAAATGTGTTTCTCTTAGGCCACTGATGAAGAGCAGGTGGTGACTGGATGAATCCTGGTCAGAGAGGAGAATCTTCTTTCCCCTAAACTGATGCAGCGGTGGTTTTAAAGGAGGACGCTGCCCTGGATGATGTAGAAGATGTCACATGCTGTGCTGATGGGGTTTCTTCATGATTACATCAGTTATGCTAAAGAGATCATGAAAATTGACCGTGATGCATGATCTGTATTCATGGACAATGAAACAAACTGTAAGTGTATAATTTGTTAAAAAAAAAAAGTTAAATGCTTTTTCTGTGTTGTTTAGTAGAAAAGTTTACACTCTGTCATTCATACACCTGCTCACATTCTTTCACACACACACACACACACATGCGTCTGTTAAAGGTTATAATATCAAAGTTAATGTTGTGATTTATTTGTGTACTGTCATGCCAGAATAGTTGGAAAAAAAACTAACTAATTGTAAATTTATTGTATGTGTTTTCGTATATTTTTATACAATATATACAATTGAACAAAGTCCAATTTGATCTTAAGTTAAATTCATCAAATGTTCAATGCTTTGTTTATGAACTCTGTGGCTGTTAATGCCATCCTTTTCTGCATTTCTTCTAACATGTTACTTTTTGACTTTTCTCTTGTTTTTAATAAATATTTTCCTTTTGGTAATTATTATTTGTGTGTAAAAGTGATATTTAAAATGAACAACATTTGTAGGTTTAATGCCTAGCTCAATTTTGGTTAATTTTAACGTAGAAATGCATTGTTTCCCCACATGGCTGCACTCTGCGAGTTTATTCTCTGCCAGCAGGAGGCGCTAAGAGCGGGAGAGGTGAGCTCTCAAACGCTGCCTTATCAAGCGCATGCGAAATGATATCGAACATTTTCTAAATACAGTAGTTTTCCTTCTGAAATACAGTGATAAAAAACACCCGCTCTGGTTTTTGAAACCCTGCAATATAGTCATTTTAAACCATAAAAAAGGCAACCCAGCAGGCTGGGTTAAATATGATAACCCAACTGGTTGGGTTAAAACAACCCAGCGCTGGGTTCGTCCCTTTTTGACCCAGCGCTGGGTTGTCAAAATAACCCAAATTGGGTTGTTTTCAACCCAGCAGTTTTTAGAGTGAATGCTAATTATAACCTTTAGTGATGATGCAAGTGCAAGAGACAATTCCTGTGCCAATTGTGAAGTATATATATATATATATATATATTTAGGGGTGTGGTCCAGGTCAAGACAATCTCCTGAACTCCAAACTGAATGTCAGAATGGGAAAGAAAGGTGATTTAAGCAATTTTGAGCGTGGCATGGTTGTTGGTACCAGACGGGCCAGTCTGAGTATTTCACAATCTGCTGAGTTACTGGGATTTTCACGCATAACCATTTCTAGGGTTTACAAAGAATGGTGTGAAAAGGGAAAAACATCCAGTATGTGGCAGTCCTGTGGGAGAAAATACCTTGTTGATGCTAGAGGTCAGAGGAGAATGGGCCGACTGATTCAAGCTGATAGAAGAGCAACTTTGACTGAAATAACCACTCGTTATGCAGCAAAGCATTTGTGAAGCCACAGCACACACAACCTTGAGGTGGATGGGCTACAACAGCAGAAGACCCCACCGGGTACCACTCATCTCCACTACAAATATGAAAAAGAGGCTACAATTTGCACAAGCTCACCATAATTGGACAGATGAAAACTGGAAAAATGTTGCCTGGTCTGATGGGTCGATTTCTGAAGAGACATTCAGATGGTAGAGTCAGAATTTGGCGTAATCCGAAGGAGAACATGGATCCATCATGCCTTGTTACCACTGTGCAGGCTGCTGGTGTTGGTGTAATGGTGTGGGGGATGTTTTCTTGGCACACTTTAGGCCCCTTAGTGCCAATTACCCAACAAAACGGACAAACTCCTTCTACTCTCCCGGACAAATAAGGATTTCTCTCACTCTGCTGCTGTGTTTCACAGAAACTTGGCTAAATGACTCCATTCCAGACAGCATGCTCCATCTGCCGGGCTTTCAGCTGTTCAAAGCAGAACGTGATTCACAATCAATGGGGAAATCACACGGCGGCGGGACATGCTTTAACATCAATGAAAGGTGGAGTACAGATGTAACAGTGTTAAAGAAGATGTGCTGCTCAGATCTCAAAGCACTCTTCATTAACTGCAAGCCGTTCTATTACTCTCATCTACACAAGCATTTGTGTACAAAAGGACCAGTTGTCTTTGAGTCCTGGATGAGCTTGGAAGAGTGCGAGAAGGGATAGTTGGTGGATGTGTGGCAAACAATGTTGGAAACTCAGAAAGGAAGCCCAGGAGACTCTTGGGTAATCTTCAGCAGGACTCTTTATTGAGAATGTGCTGCGTGGCACTGCAGTCATCAAAAGTCTAACTAATGCATCATATATATATAGAGAGAGAGAGGGTGGAGACAATCTAAACAAAGCATGCAGATGCAGTACAGGAATCACCCTGTTACCCGGAATTTCCCCAGCCCAGATCTCTTCAGCATAACAGTGTCATTCAAATGCATAGGTGCTAATTCAATCAGCCTGACAGTATCGCCCATATCTTCACAGCATCATAGAGACAAAGGCACAGCTGTGCCTTGAGCTCAGCATTCACCTTTATCTTGGGACCCTGCCCCATAGTCAGGAAGTGCATGAAGATAAAAGGTTACTGTCTCAGACAGGCTGCTTGACTTGATCTTCTTAGAATGTCAGCCTTTTTGACCTTCATATGTAATATACTATTACATTGGATAAATGTGTAATCCCACAGTGGTGACTATATTATCTAACTGTGGACTGTGACATTGTAGAAAACCAGTAGGATTTTGTGAGTATTGTGGAGAACTTGTCTGGATATCAACCGACTGCCTGTACCGGTCCAGAA
Organism: Carassius auratus; assembly: GCF_003368295.1. Classification (NCBI taxonomy): domain Eukaryota; kingdom Metazoa; phylum Chordata; class Actinopteri; order Cypriniformes; family Cyprinidae; genus Carassius; species Carassius auratus. The sequence goes on along the minus strand of NW_020527031.1, from coordinate 30,564 downwards.
TGATATTTTTCACAAGCTTCTTGGCTATATCATACAACATGGCAGGGAGAGGAATGGAAGTAGACAGAGTTAGTGTAGAAGAAAGTGAGGAAGATGGGAGAAGGGAAAGTGAGTGGGTTGAAATGATGATGGATATGAAGGAAAAAGAATGGAAAAGAAGGAAAGAAGATACATCTAGCATAGGAGAATCAGAGAGTGAGGGAAGATAAAAGAGAATGTTAGGAGAGGAATCACTGAATATAGTACTTAGAAATTGAAGATGGAGGAAGTATTAAGAAGTTTGATCCAATCAAACTGACAAATATCATAAGAGGACAGGTTGGAGAAATAAAATATGCAAGAGTGTTAGGAGATCGGAATCTATTAATTTGATGTAAAAAATTAAGTGCAAATAGACAAAGGAAAAAAAGAGCAGACCTTGGGAAAGTCAAAATCTCAAAAGGTAGTGAGAGTTAGTGGGAAAAGAAGCAGTAGTAGTAAACGAGTGATTCATGGGGTTCCTTTAAATGTTAGGATAAAGGATCTAGAAGAGCACATGAAAGCTAAAAACAATAGGGTGATGAGTGCTAAAAGAATGGTTGGAGGAGTAAAGAAAAAATGGGATTGTCCTGATCGAGTTTGAGGAAATAGTGCTCCCAAAAGAGGTGTATTTTGGTTTTCTAAAATATAGTGTGAGAAAGTACCATCCAAAACCTACATAACTACATAAATGGTAGTGTTGTTTGGTGTGGTGATTTCAATGGGCATAATACATTGTGAGGTAGAGAAAGAAGAGTTAGCAATGGTCAGATCAGAAGAACTATCAGACAGGAATAATTTAGTATGTCTAAATGATGGCAGAAGTACAAGAGTGGATGTTCAGACGGGAATTGAGTCAGTCATTAACCTCACCTTAGTGTCAAGCAGTATAGCAGCAAAATGTAACCGGATAGTATTTCAAGAAGGAGTTATAGGAAGTGATCATTATCCAGTCTGGTTTAAGATAATATAGAAGTTCAATTGGATACAGGAAACATGGGAGGGAGGTGAAAATTTGGAAAGGCTTTGGAAAGAAATTTCAGGAAATAAGTAATGTATACTTGTACTGTCCGTGTACCTTTGGATATACCGTTCATTTTGAACATATTATACCATATTTATGAACATAAAAAACAAACCTGAGACATATTTTAGTTTGTTTTCCTCAATATTTCTTTAAACGCATCAAATAAATATACAATAAAACCAACAAAGTTTTATGAACAAAGTGTGTTTTAGTCAATTTAGTTATATGTAAAAATACTGTCTTGGAAAGTGTGTTCGAAAAGTCTGTGGTTATGTCTTAAGTGAAAGAAAAGACTTGAGAAAGAAATCAGATGTGTATCTTTATAATGGATGCACTGTCTCTTAAAGTGAACGCGACTAATTTAGTAGCTCTGCTGTCAGTGTCTTTAATGTATGAAAATGAAAGTAAATCACTCACTGCTCTTGACTGAATTACTTTGTAGTTTTAACAAGATATAATTGATTATATTGTTCTACTAGTGGGTGCAGGATACTAGTTCTTTTATGTAAGCGAGTATAGCAAAATACAGTGAACTGTGAAATATTATACCCAAAAATTCTTCATACTGTAGCCTAATTTGAAATTGATAAAAAAAAAATAAAAAAAAAATAGGGACCTGACCATGTTTTGCTTATGTGTTTTTTTTTTTTTTTCTTAAATTGCGAATGCAACCTTTTCACACCACCGACTGAACACAATTAAGCATTGCTTGGTAATAAAGCAACAAAGTATTGCTAGTTGTCTAAATATCGTTATACATCTTTCTATCAAAGTTATCTGACATTATCAAGATGAATTTGTTCTGACACAGTTTAACTCTGAGTTCTTGTCATATTTTATTACACATTTCTAAACTATAGCAAATAAACTGTGATAATGTGAGAAATGTTTTCTAAATACATTTTGGTTTGACTGTGTATTTTATTTTACAGTGAAGACATGCAGTCTGCAGTGCCACTTTAAATTAGTTTCTGGACACCTACAAACAAACAAACAAAAAAAGTAAACATTGTGTAAATAGCACAAATAAATAAATAGAATGAACATACAGTAAATATTAAACAGTTTCAGACAGGGCTCACTGTACAACCTGCACCAGGGCCCCTCTAACCCCAGCTACGTTGTAGACTCTATGAGGGCGATTATTAAATGATGTCAATGATGTTGTTACGTACCCAGTGCTATGTAAGCATACTTGTGTATATATTGTATGGGTGCGTTTGTTTGTATGTTCTGTTTGTTTCAGATGCGAAGCTCACTGGAGGATCTGCCTGTTAATCTGCTGACGTAGGATGCTGATGTTCATGAATGAGCCGCCAATGGCCTGCGGCTGTTTTAAGGTTCTGTTTTTGCAGTAGTTTCAGGGGTTTTCACTTGTCGATTGATTTTGATGTGCGCGTTGCACCTGTTTGATATCATCTGATCACCTGTTGTGAATCGTTAGTTACTGATGATAGTTGTGCAAGTTGTGTTGGAGAGATTGTGAGTAAGGTAAGCATGTTGAGTAAGGTAAGATGAAAAACATGAGTTCTGAAATTGCTATGATGTTCATCAGAAACTGTTCAGAACCAAATCTCTCTAGTATGTTTAGGTGTAAGCCCATCAGTAAATGGTCAGTCACGGAAATCCAGGAGGCCATTGATGAACACCAGAGGGAAGTCCAGTCTAAAAAACTGTCTGCTGTAACACATGATGTTAACACTGTCCAAGTCGCAGCAGCTAAAGTATCAACTGTCCCCATCAATGTCACCAATCAATATAGTATGAAGGCAGATGCACCTGTTTACGTCCCTGACACTCCTTTGAAGGCTGCTGACCCTGCAACTTCGGAAGCTGGCACTTTAGAGCGAGTTTTAAGTATGCTGGAAAGGGTTTTGGACCGTACCAGTCAGAATGCTCCCGTCTCACAGCCGAGAACAACTCAGTGGCGCAGCTATCCCCGTGCAGAGTCTGCGGTGATAGGAAACATTCCACCCATTCACATTGTATGAAAGAAAGGAGATGTTTGATGTGCTTGGAGATTGGGCATCAGCAAAAGCATTGTCACAAAGTCGTTAGCCCTTCTATTCCATCTGCTTCTGACCTGCATGCTCAGGGAAACTAACACACTCACATAAGAAGGGGACTATGTGAGTGGGGAGTGTCAAACCCTCAATGTGGATGATGATTTATTTGATGAATGTTGCAAGTTGTGTATGGCAAGTTAGTGAGTGTGCCTACACTAGTTGTCCCGGGACAGAGAGACCAGTTAATTCTAGGAACTAATGTTTTCAAGTTCATACTTACTCAACTCAAGCAAACCTCTGGCTACTGGAATGTGATGAATCGTCCTGATACATCTGGAGAACCTGAAATTGAGCAGTTTCTGAACATGTTGTCAGGCATTAACAGGTGGAAGGGTGGTGAAATCCCTGATGTTGTGGGTACTGCAAAACTAGCCCAGTTCGTCACTCTGTCACCCAAACAAGAACACCTTGTGTGGGGTAGACTTCCGTCAAATGCCCCTATTTCCATGGGAAGTGCTGTTGTGATTGAGCCATCCAAGGCGCAGACCCACAAGAAAGGCATCATGGTGGGAAGAGTCATAGCCTCTATATCTGGTGATGGATGGGTCCCAGTCAGGATCATGAATCCCCTTGATAAGGCTATTACACTGAGAAGGAACACGAAAATAGCTGATGTCTTCCCTGTTATTGCTGTTGAGGACCTCAATGTGTACCCGGATCGCAAACACAATGAGATGGTGAGTGTGCAGAGTCAGAGTACCATTGGAGGCATTGATGAAGGAGATTGCCCTGCCTTCAAGCTCAGTGAAAGCCTTCATAAACTTGGTGTTGGCGATTTAGACATTGAGTCATGTGAAGTATCCCACTATTGGAAGAGTCAGCTAGTTCAACTCATTATGAGGCATGATGATGTATTTTCCAAACACAAACTAGAGTCTGGTGAGTCTAAGGAGTTTGTCCATCGTATCCATTTATCAGATGATCGTCCCTTCCGTCTTCCTTACCGCCGCGTTCCACCAGCACAGTACCAGAAGTTTAGGAGTGTTCTCTCTGAGATGGAGGAACAGGATATTATACGCAAGTCCAACAGTTAGTGGGCTTCGCCACTAGTGTTGGTATGGAAGAAGAATGGAGACCTTAGAGTGTGTGTGGACTACAGTTGGCTAAATGCTCGGACTGTTAAGGGTGCCCACCCCTTGCCTCAACAGGCGGACTGTTTAGCAGCTTTGGGAGGGAATGTGATCTTTAGTGCAATGGACTTGACCTCTGGTATTTATAACATTGTAATGTCTGAAGAGGACAAGAAGTTCACTGCCTTCACGACTCCCATGGGCCTGTATGAATTCAACCGTCTGCCTCAAGGGCTCTGTAACAGTCCAGCCAGCTTTATGCAACTCATGACCAACATCTTTGGGGATCAGAATTTTCTCACTTTGTTATGCTATCTGGACGACCTTCTTGTGTACGCTCCAAATGAAGAAGTGGCCATTGAGCGGCTTGAGCTTGTGTTTTCTAGGCTCAGTGCACATGGACTGAAGTTAGCCCCGAAGAAGTGTCATTTTCTACGAAGAAGTGTGAAAATTCTGGGGCATGTCATTGACGGCACTGGTGTAGCAACAGATCAAGACAAGGTTAGCGCCATCTCAGCCATATCTGTATCTGATCTGATGATGCCGGATGGAGTGACACCTTCAACTAAAAAGATAAAGTCATTCTTGGGCATTCCAATTCCAATTCACACCATTGTGTTATATTATCAAAACTTCATTCAAAACTGCTCCAGTATTGCAAAGCCACTGTTCGCCTTGACTGCTGCACCCAGAGGAAAGAAGACCCCTGTGAGAGGTATTGCATCATTCAAAAAACTTAACCCTAATGATTGGAAGCAAGAGCACAGTGTGGCGTTCGAAACACTAAAGACAGCTCTGTTAGAATCCATTGTACTGGCTCACCCCGATTTCAGCCGGCCATTCATTTTATGCACTGATGCGTCTATGGATGGGTTGGGAGCTGTGCTGTCACAGGTCCCAGAAGGAGAAATTAAGGCACGTCCTATCGCCTTTGCCAGTAAAGCTCTCACTCGTGCACAAGCACGATACCCTGCTCATCGTCTAGAGTTTTTGGCTCTGAAGTGGTCTGTCTGTGACAAGTTTAGTCACTGGTTAAAGGGACATGACTTTACTGTGTGGACAGACAACAATCCTTTAACATACATTATGACAAAGCCAAAACTTGATGCATGTGAGCAGAGGTGGGTGTCTAAGCGGGCCCCCTACAGCTTTAGCATCCAATACATACCTGGCAGTAGAAATGTGGTCGCAGACGCTTTGAGTAGGCAGCCCTTCATCCGTGGATCTGTCAGGTTGATGTGCGAGCCGTACAGTGTGCTGTTGAGAAAAGCGGTGTCCATGTGCAGGTTCAGAATCAAGTTCACTCACTAATGTTGAAGTGTCTGCAATCCTTGATATTCATACAGAATGGGAAGTAGGCACGAGGGATAGGGCGGTCCAGTGGCTTACTCAGGATACTCACCAGTTGTTGTCTCCAGGTCCTAGTCCCCTGCCAGTTTTCTCATTGAGAGAGTGACAGGAGAAGCAGCAGGAAGATGCAACCCTGTCAAGAGTCTTGTTCTATGTGAGCAGAGGAAGGAATCCATCTAGACGTGAGAGAACTGGAGAAACTCACAAGGTAATTAAAACACTTAAACAGTGGGAGAAGGTCAAAATTCTTGATGGTATACTATACCGAGTGTGCAAGGATGTCCTGACATGGAAAAGAAAACTGCAGTATGTTGTTCCTAGTTCACTGGTGAAGCAGGTTCTTCAAGGCATTCATGATGAGGCTGGGCATCAAGTTCAGGGTAGGACTTTATCCCTTGCAAGACAGAGGTTCTTCTGGGTCAGTTTGGAACGAGATGTACGCGAGTATGTTAAATGTTGCAAGCGCTGTGTAGTGAGCAAAACTCCAGAACCTGAAGGAAGAGCTCCTCTGGAAAGCATCAAAACATCGAGCCCTCTAGAATTGGTCTGCATAGATTTTTGGTCTGCAGAGAATTCCAGTGGTCGCAGTGTGGATGTCTTGGTCATAACAGACCACTTTACCAAGATGGCCCATGCTTTTCCTTGTAAAGACCAATCGGCAAAGCAAGTTGCAAGGCTGTTGTGGTATAGGTACTTCTGCGTATATGGCTTCCCAGAAAGGATCCATTCGGATCAAGGTGCCAATTTCGAGAGCCAGCTCATTCATGACTTGCTGGAAGTTGCTGGAGTAAGAAAGTCTAGAAGGACTGCATATCACCTGATGGGCAATGGGCTAGTCGAATGGTTCAACAGAACCCTGGGTGGTACGATAAGGGCGTTGCCACCCAGGGCAAAGCAGAAATTGCCACAGATGTTGCAATCGTTAACATTCACTTATAATTGTACTGCCCAGGAGTCGACTGGGTTTGCGCCTTTTTACTTGATGTTCGGCAGGGTTCCAGAGCTCCCAGTGGATGTGATGTTCAGCAGTGTGGAGAGGGACGATGTCCTCATTGACTATGATGCATACGTGAGGAGATTGAAGGATGATTTGAAAGAAGCTTTGGCCCTTGCTCAGAGGAATGCTGAGGTCAGTCAGCGACGTCAGGCAGACCTATACAACAAGAGGTCCAAAGGTTGCAATATTGAAATTGGGGATCAAGTCTTACTGGCTAACAAAGGCGAACGTGGATGAAGGACATTGGCAGATAAATGGGAAGCCTCTCCATACATAGTTGTTGCCTTAAATCCTCAATGTCACACCTACCGTATCCGCAACACCCACACTGGTCAGGAAAAAACTGTTCATAGGAATTTGCTTCTTCAAGCTAACTTTCTGCCAATTGAGGTTGAGGTAGTTGAACCCTCATTCAGTGACTGCAGTGAACCAGCTGAAGACTGTAGTGAAGCAGCTTTGAGCGTTGCCATAACACCCATGTCTGAATGCAGCAATGCAGATCGAACCGCCACCTGGGTGGCAGGGACTCTTGCCCCAGATGATGACCAGAGTAGTACATCCTCTAAGACAGAGAGTGTCCCTTCATTGGCAGTGGATTCTGTGACCACACAATCTGTGTTTCCAGCCACACAGGATGATCTTCTGGAATGTAATGTTTCTGATCATTCAAGTAATTCAGGATTGACTTGCGACACTGTGATCACTCCATCTATGGGAGGTTCAGTTGATGTTCAGATCTCTGATCCTGTGGATTCACTCCCAAATCAGGTGGTGACTCAAGTTAGAACCAGATTTGGCAGGCTTGTGAAACCCTTGATTCAGAACATGACCCAAAACATGAAGATGAACAGTTCAGTTAATGGGGTTACCAGGTCTTTATTGTCATAAGATGGTTAAGATATTACATAGATCATGCAAGTGTTTCTTTTGAGGTTATTTGTTACATCGAGTTGAGAATGCCAACATTCAGAAGTCTTTCAGACACATTTAACAGTAGCTGTCACATTGAAATCATAATGGTGGTGTTTGGGGCACCCTGTTTACAAGTGTTCTCTTAGTAGGCCTGATCACCCTGCTTGGGTCACTTTCCGTATGCTGGGAAGCATATGTTGCTGTATTGATTTTTATTGATTGTCAGTTGAGTTATTCTGTTTGTGGCTTTTTGATCGGCTGTTTATCGTTATTGAACAAGTTTTGTGAAGTTCAGCGGGGAGAATGTAGCTGGTTCAAATATGAATATTGTTAATGAACTTCATTAAAACTTATATTTTTTTGCTTCATATTTTTATTTGGAGTTATTATGGGGCATAATGTACATAATACAGTAAGATTGTTATTCATGCCGGCGCTAATGATGTTCGACTTCGCCAGTCGGAGATCACTAAAAATAACTTTAAAGAGGTGTGTGAACTTGCAAGCACGATATCAGACACTGTAATATGCTGTGGTCCCCTCCCTGCTTACCGTGGTGACGAGATGCATAGCAGATTGTCATCACTCAATGGCTGGATGTCTAAGTGGTGCCCACAGAATAACATAGGTTTCATAGACAATTGGACGAGCTTTTGGGGCAGACCTGACCTGTTTAAAAGAGATGGTCTTTATCCCTCCTGGGGTGGCGCCACTCTTCTGTCTAGAAATATGGCACATAGTCTTAGTGTTTATACTTGACTAACTGGTGCCCAGGTCAGGAAGCAGACAGACTGGCTAAACCGACCGTCTGCTAGCTGCCTCCCGTCACAGAGGTCAGTTAATTCTCAGCACATAGAGACTCTTTCACCTAGATATCACACTATAGAGACTGTGTCTGTTCCCCGAACTAGAAAATACAAAAAACGTCCAAACCAAGTTAAGGTTAACAATTTAATTGAGGTTCAACAAATAAAAAACAAATGCAATATGGATAAACAAATGATAAAGATTGGCTTATTGAATATCAGATCCATTTCTACGAAAACACTTTTTGTAAATAATATGATAACTGATCATAATATAGATGTGCTCTGTTTGACAGAAACTTGGCTAAAACCTGATGATTACATTATTTTAAATGAGTCCACCCCCCAAGATTATTGTTATAAACACGAGCCGCGTCTAAAAGGCAAAGGGGGAGGAGTTGCTTCAATTTATAACAACGTTTTCAGGATTTCTCAGAGGGCAGGCTTCAAGTATAACTCGTTTGAAGTAATGGTGCTTCATATAACATTATCCAGAGAAACAAATGTTAATGATAAATCCCTGTTATGTTTGTACTGGCTACTGTATACAGGCCACCAGGGCACCATACAGACTTTATTAAAGAGTTTGGTGATTTTACATCCGAGTTAGTTCTGGCTGCAGATAAAGTTTTAATAGTTGGTGATTTTAATATCCATGTCGATAATGAAAAAGATGCATTGGGATCAGCATTTATATGCATTCTGAACTCTATTGGTGTTAGACAACATGTTTCAGGACCTACTCATTGTCGAAATCATACTCTAGATTTAATACTGTCACATGGAATTGATGTTGATAGTGTTGAAATTATTCAGCCAAGTGATGATATCTCAGATCATTATTTAGTTCTGTGTAAACTTCATATAGCCAAAATTGTAAATTCTACTTCTTGTTACAAGTATGGAAGAACCATCACTTCTACCACAAAAGACTGCTTTTTAAGTTATCTTCCTGATGTATCCGAATTCCTTAGCATATCCAAAACCTCAGAACAACTTGATGATGTAACAGAAACTATGGACTCTCTCTTTTCTGGCACTTTAAATACAGTTGCTCCTTTACGCTTAAGGAAGGTTAAGGAAAACAGTTTGACACCATGGTATAATGAGCATACTCGCACCCTAAAGAGAGCAGCCCGAAAAATGGAGCGCAGCTGGAGGAAAACAAAACTAGAGGTATTTCGTATTGCTTGGCGGGAAAGTAGCATATCCTATAGAAAAGCATTAAAAACTGCTAGATCTGATTACTTTTCTTCTCTTTTAGAAGAAAACAAACATAACCCCAGGTATTTATTCAATACAGTGGCTAAATTAACGAAAAATAAAGCCTCAACAAGTGTTGACATTTCCCAACACCACAACAGTAATTAACAACTATTATTAATTCCTCATTGTTATTAGGATATGTCCCCAAAACCTTCAAACTGGCTGTTATTAAGCCTCTCATAAAAAAACACAACTTGACCCCAGAGAACTTGTTAATTATAGACCAATTTCGAATCTCCCTTTTCTGTCCAAGATACTATAAAAGGTGGTATCCTCACAATTATATTCCTTCTTAGAGAAAAATGATATATGTGAGGATTTCCAGTCAGGATTTAGACCGTATCATAGTACTGAGACTGCTCTCCTTAGAGTTACAAATGATCTGCTCTTATCATCTGATTGTGGGTGTATCTCTCTATTAGTTTTATTGGATCTTAGTTCTGCGTTTGACACAATTGACCACAACATTCTTTTGCATAGACTTGAACACTTTGTTGGCATCAGTGGAAGTGCATTAGCATGGTTTAAATCGTACTTATATGACCACCATCAGTTCGTAGCAGTGAATGAAGATGTATCATATCGATCACAAGTGCAGTATGGAGTACCTCAAGGCTCAGTACTAGGGCCGCTACTCTTCACGCTTTATATGTTACCCTTGGGAGATATCATCAGGAAACATGGTGTTAGCTTTCACTGTTATGCTGATGATACGCAGCTCTATATTTCCTCGCAGCCCGGTGAAACACACCAATTTGAAAAACTAATGGAATGCATAGTCGATATAAAAAATTGGATGATGAGTAATTTCTTACTGCTAAATTCAGAAAAAACAGAGGTGTTAATCATAGGGCCTAAAAACTCTGCTTGTAATAACCTAGAACACTGTCTAAGACTTGATGGTTGCTCTGTCAATTCTTCGTCATCAGTTAGGAACCTAGGTGTGCTACTTGATTGCAGTCTTTCCTTAGAAAGCCATGTTTCTAGCATTTGTAAAACTGCATTTTTCCATCTCAAAAATATATCTAAATTACGGCCTATGCTCTCAATGTCAAATGCAGAAATGTTAATCCATGCATTTATGACTTCAAGGTTAGACTATTGTAATGCTTTATTGGGTGGTTGTTCTGCACGCTTGGTAAACAAACTACAGCTAGTCCAAAATGCAGCAGCAAGAGTTCTTACTAGAACCAGGAAGTATGACCTATTAGCCCGGTCATGTCAACACTGCACTGGCTACCTATCAAACATCGTATAGATTTTAAAATATTGCTTATTACTTATAAAGCCCTAAATGGTTTAGCACCTCAGTATTTGAATGAGCTCCTTTTACATCATACTCCTCTACGTCCGCTACGTTCTCAAAACTCAATTTGATAATACCTAGAATATCAAAATCAACTGCGGGCGGCAGATCCTTTTCCTATTTGGCGCCTAAACTCTGGAATAACCTACCTAACATTATTCGGGAGGCAGACACACTCTTGCAGTTTAAATCTAGATTAAAGACCCATCTCTTTAACCTGGCATACAAATAACATACTAATATGCTTTTAATATCCAAATCCGTTAAAGGATTTTTAGGCTGCATTAATTAGGTAAACCGGAACCGGAAACACTTCACATAACACCGTACTTTCTACATCATTAGAAGAATGGCATCTACGCTAATATTTGTCTGTTTCTCTCTTGTTCCGAGGTCACCGTGGCCACCAGATCCAGTCTGTGTCCAGATCAGAGGGTCACTGCAGTCACCCGGATCCAGTACGTATCCAGACCAGATGGTGGATCAGCACCTAGAAAGGACCTCTACATCCCTGAAAGACAACGGAGACCAGGACAACTAGAGCCCCAGATACAGATCCCCTGTAAAGACCTTGTCTCAGAGGAGCACCAGGACAAGACCACGGGAAACAGATGATTCTTCTGCACAATCTGACTTTGCTGCAGCCTGGAATTGAACTACTGGTTTCGTCTGGTCAGAGGAGAACTGGCCCCCCAACTGAGCCTGGTTTCTCCCAAGGTTTTTTTCTCCATTCTGTCACCGATGGAGTTTCGGTTCCTTGCCACTGTCGCCTCTGGCTTGCTTAGTTGAGGTCACTTCATCTACAGCGATATCACTGACTTGATTGCAAATAAAAACAGACACTATTTAAACTGAACAGAGATGACATAACTGAATTCAATGATGAAGTGCCTTTTAACTATCATTTTGCATTATTGAGACACTGTTTTCCAAATGAATGTTGTTCAGTGCTTTGACGCAATGTATTTTGATTAAAGCACTATACAAATAAAGGTGATTGAATTAATTATAGTGGGAACCGTTCATGCAGAATACTGTCTTGTAAGGGGCACATTTTGGTGATGCACATGATACCTCGTGCGATTGGCCTACAGCGCCATCTTTAGAAGCACATATGCTGCTGACGAGGTCGGTTGTGCTGTCTCTCGCTCTTCAAATGAGAGCGCTGCTTTCTCCATGCTGTACAGGCAGACTGAAGGGGAGAGAAGGTGTATCCCAAAAAAGTTTAATTGTGCTCTGTGTGTTTCTGCAGACCTGCTTTTTGCAGAATAAAACATCCTGAGACCTCCTCCAGCCGCATTGTCTTCATTGAGAACAACAAAACACAACCAGAGTAAACCTGTTACACTGGCGTCAATATAGTGAAGAGCTGAAAACACCACGCGTGCTTCAGTGTGTTTGTGTGAGTGAGTTGAGTGTGTGTGTGTGTGTGTGTGTGTGTGTGCGTGTGTGTGTGTGTAGTGGAGCACACATTCCCAGAGAACAACACCTTCAGGTCCACTGCTGGCCAAATGTGTGTCCTGAGCAGGATTGTATTGTTGTGCCCCCTTCCTCAAATATGATGATGAAAAAAAACACCTACTATAGGAGTGAAAATAGAACTTTAATCAAATAAAAAAACTAAATGAATAAATTGTATTATTTACAAATTACAATTTTAGCTCTCGACATTTACCTGTGGCTTCTGATTCTGATTCTATAACTTTATTATGACTCTAATTTATTTTACAGTCTCAAGCATTCAGAAATCATGCAAAAGGAAATTAAGCAGTTTTACTATGATAAAACCATGGTTTATTTTTGTAAGCGTTGTGATATGCATGTTTTTTGTTGAACATTTTATAAAGGCTGTGTCATCTATAGCAAAAAGGTGTCCAAAATTAAAGATTTATTGAATATTTGAATTAAATGTTTGGTCAGTAGCCTAAACAAGGATTTGATCGTCCTGTAAGTGTAACAGCAGCAATCACATGGCAACATGTACATAAACTGTTTATTTTGTATTTGCCTACATTATGTGTTGTAACAGTGTTATTATTAACCAATCATTATTGCCTCATTGTTTTTTTTATATAATGCATTTTAAGTAATTTTAAAGGCTATTGATGGTTTAGGTCTGTTTTTATAGCAACAACGACAAAAAAATATTACAGTATATTAATACTTCTTTGTAAATTATTATTTGAAGTAACAAAACCATATATGCAGTTACCATGGCTATACGAACAATGATTTGTGGTGTTATTGTTAAAACCATGGGTATTTTTCATAAGGTAACCTGAGAAAAAAAAAAAAAAACTTTCACATGAATGTGCCTGAAAGTGATAAACGGGCCTAGTTTTTACCTAAATGATTTATACTTTATTTTAATAAATATTAAAATGTGTAATGTGTGCATTGTAGCTGACACCTAAATGAACACATTACAATTGTTTTATGACTGCAAGTCTTTCTCCTCAAATGCTATTGAGCTTCAAATTTGTGTTTGAGCCCATGTGAAAGAGTAGCATAATTTACATATGATTTACAGTTTATTTTAATAAATATAAAACATTAAATTTAATTGTGCATTATAGCCAGTGTTGGGAAGGTTACTTTGGAAATGTAATCGGTTACAGATTACAAGTTACCCTATTTAAAATGTAATAGTAGTGTAACTTTTTTAATTACTTTAATAAAGTAATTTAACTAATTACTTTTGAGTACTTTTTGATTACTTTTCTAAATTTCAGAATCAGAATCAGAATCAGAAAGAGCTTTATTGCCAAGTATGCTTACGCATACAAGGAATTTGTTTTAGTGACATAAGCTTCCAGTACAGAGACAACAACAACACAGAAAAAAAAAAAAAAAAAAGAGATTTACAAATTGACAAATAAATAAGTGTATAAACAATTGTGCTATAAATGATAATGGAATAGGATTGAGTGAGATGCAGGAATGTTCTAGGATGGAGGGTTAACAAATAAATATAAGGATATTGCACGTTTATAAGCATAAGTAGGGAACATTTAACTGTTCATGAGGTAGATTGCCTGGGGGAAGAAACTGTTCTTGTGCCTTGCTGTTCTGGTGTATGCGGCTCTGAGGCGCCGGCCAGATGGCAAAAGTTCAAAGATGGGGTGACTTGGATGTGAGGGATCCAGAGTGATTTTCTGAGCCCTTTTCCTCACTCTGGATGTATACAGTTCTTGAAGGGTGGGTAGGGGAGCACCAATAATCCTTTCAGCAGTCCGAACAGTTCTCTGTAGTCTTCTGATGTCTGATTTTGTTGCTGAACCAAACCAGACAGTTATTTAAGTACAGAGGACAGACTCAATGACGGCTGAGTAGAACTGTTTCAGCAGCTCCTGTGGCAGGTTAAACTTCCTCAGCTGGCGAAGGAAATACAACCTTTGCTGGGCCTTTTTAACAATGTAGTCAATGTGATTGTCCCACTTCAGGTCCTGAGAGATGGTGGTTCCCAGGAATCTGAATGACTCCACTGCAGTCACAGTGCTGTTCATGATGGTGAGTGGGGGGAGTGCAGGGGGGTTTCTCCTAAAGTCCACGATCATCTCCACTGTTTTGAGCGTGTTCAGCTCCAGGTTGTTAAGACTGCACCAGACAGCCAGCTGCTCAACCTCTTGTCTGTAAGCAGACTCATCACCGTCCTGGATGAGGCTGAGGACTGTAGTGTCGTCTGCAAACTTTAGGAGCTTGACAGAGGGGTCTTTAGAGGTGCAGTCTTGGTGTACAGGGAGAAGAGCAGAGGGGAGAGAACACATCCCTGAGGGGCACCAGTGTTGGTGGAGCAGCTGTTTGATGTGAATTTCCCCAGTTTCACTAACTGTTGCCTATCTGTCAGAAAGCTGGTGATCCACTGACAGATAGAGCTAGGAACAGAGAGCTGGGTCAGTTTGGTCTGAAGGGCTGTTGGGATGATGGTGTTGAATGCCGAACTAAAGTCCACAAATAGGATCCTCACATAAGTCCCTGTTTTGTCCAGATGTTGCAGGATGAAGTGCAATCCCATGTTGATTGCATCATCCATGGACCTGTTTGCTCGGTAAGCAAACTGGAGGGGGTCCAGTAAGGGTCCAGTGATGTCCTTCAGATAAGCCAGAACCAGTTTTTCAAACGACTTCATGACGACAGACGTTAGAGCCACAGGTCTGTAGTCGTTAAGTTCTGCTATCTTGGGTTTCTTTGGGATGGGGATGATGGTGGAGCGTTTGAAGCAGGAAGGCACTTCACACAACTCCAGGGATCTGTTGAAGATCTGTGAAAAGATGGGGGCCAGCTGGTCAGCACAGATTTTCAGACAGGCTGGTGTAACACCATCTGGGCCTGGTGCTTTTCTTCTTTTGTTCTTCTTGAAGACCTGGCGCACATCATCTTCACAGATTTGAAGAGCAGGAGGTGTGGAGGGTGGGATTGCAGGATGTGTTAATGGTTGTGTAGGGAGATGGTCAGAATGGGTGATGGGCCTTTCAAATCTGCAATAAAACTCATTCAGGTCATTAGCAAGTCGTTGATTAGCCTCAGTGCAAGGGGATGGTGTCTTGTAGTTCGTGATGGCTCTTAGACCTCTCCACACTGAAGTTGAGTCGTTGGAAGTGAACTGGTCTTCCAACTTTTTAGCGTAGATCTTTTTAGCCGCTCTGATCTCTTTGTTCAGTGTGTTCCTGGCCTGATTGTACAAGACCCTGTCCCCATTTCTGTAGGCATCCTCTTTGGCCTGACGAAGATGTCTGAGTTTTACTGTAAACCATGGCTTATCATTGTTGAATGTTAAATAAGTACTGGTAGGAATGCATATATCCTCACAGAAACTAATATAGGATGTTACGGTCTCTGTGAGTTCGTCCAGATCGGTGGTAGCAGCTTCAAAAACACTCCAATCAGTGAGGTCAAAACAAGATTGTAAATCCTGCTCTGTTTCGCTGGTCCATCTCTTCACAGTCCTTACTACAGGTTTAGCAGATTTAAGTTTTTGCTTGTAGGACGGTATAAAATGAACCAGACAGTGATCAGAACATCCCAAAGCTGCTCGTGGAACAGAGTGAAATGCATCCTTTATTGTGGTGTAACAGTGATCCAATATATTACTGTCTCTGGTGGGACATGTAACATGCTGTCTGTATTTTGGCAGTTCACGGGAGAGATTGGCTTTGTTAAAGTCCCCAAGAATGATTAAAACAGAGTCCGGGTGTTGTTGTTCTGTGTCTGTGATCTGATCAGCGAGTTTCTGTAAAGCTGAGCTCAATAGCGGCGAATAGAACGGCTTGCAGTTGACAAACTGCATTTCTAAATCAGGACAGCACATCTTCTTTAACACAGTTACATCTTTACACCACCGTTCATTGATGTAAAAGCATGTCCCACCGCCGCGCGATTTCCCAGTTGATCCTGATTCGCGATCCGCTCTAAACAGCTGAAAGCCCGGCAGATGGAGCGCGCTGTCCGGTATGGCGTCATTCAGCCAGGTTTCCGTGAAACACAGAGCAGCAGAGTGAGAGAAATCCTTATTTGTCCGAGAAAGCAGAAGGAGTTCGTCTGTTTTGTTGGGTAGAGAGCGGAGATTTGCCAGATGGATGCTAGGCAACGGCGTTCGAAATCCGCGCTTCTTGAGTCTGACGAGCGCTCCCGCTCGCTTCCCCCGTCTGCGCGTCCGGAAGCGCTTGATCAGCGCCGCCGCTCCTCCGATAACAACGTTCAGTAAAACGTCTGAATAATTTAAATCCGGTAAGTCAGAGATGTATAAAGTACTAGAGAACCATACTTGAGTAAAAGTACAAGTGCTCTATCAAAAAAGTGACTTGAGTAGAAGTAGAAGTGCTCTTTAAGCACCACACTTAAGTAGAAGTACTAAAGTATTCAACATTTTTTGTACTTAAGTATTGCAAGTAGTCTATTTTAAAATTTACTACTCAAGTACTGAAAGTAAAAGTAGAAGTATTGTGTTATGTAGCTATTAAAGAAAATAGTCAAAAGTTTGAACATATTGTTTTTACTATTTCAAATGATTAACCTAAAGGACAATCACAATTCCTTTGACTGTAACTTCTTGTAAACAAAAAACAGTTACTAGGGTTAGTTAGCCCAATTTGCAAAATGATGTCATTAATAACTTACCCTCATGTTGTTTCAAATCCGTAAGACATCAGAGGGTCATTTAGAATTTTTTGAAGCATCGAAAATACATTTTGGTCCAAAAATAGCAAAAACTACGACTTTATTCAGCATTGTCTTCTCTTCCGTGTCTGTTGTAAGACAGTTAAAAACAAAGCAGTTTGTGATATCTGGTTCGCGAACGAATCATTCGATGTAACCGGATCTTTTTGAAACAGTCACCCAAATCGAACTGAATCGTTTTAAACAGTTCGCGTCTCCAATACGCATTAATCCACAGATGAATTAAGCTGTTAACTTGTTTAATGTGTCTGACACTCCCTCTGAGTTAAAACAAACCAATATCCCGGAGTAATTCATTGACTCAAACAGTACACTGACTGAACTGATGTGAAGAGAGAACTGAAGATGAACACCGAGCCGAGCCAGATAATGACTCGTTCACGAGTCAAGAACCGTTTCTGTCAGACGCGTCCGATTCGTGAACCGAGGAGCTGATGATAAATGCACATGTGTGATTCAGCGTGAAGCAACCCGACACACAGTGCGTCTGGAACCGAACTGATTCTTTTGGTGATTGATTCTGAACTGATTATGTGTTAATGTTATGAGCCCATGTGCAGTCAACGCCAATGACGCCATTGCATCGAGCGCAAAAGAATCGGTGAACTGTTTTCTTCAACTGGTTTATTGAATCGAACTGTCAGAAAGAACTAACGTTACTGGTCATCCGAGAACCGATGCAACCGGTTCTTGACTCGTGAACGAGTCATTATCTGGCTCGGCTCGGTGTTCATCTCTCTCTTCACAGCAGTTCAGTCAGCACGCGCAGTCTCGCTTGATTCCTTCAATGATGTGCCAGCTTCATCAAACCTGCCATCTACAGTTCTGGCAGTGGTTTGTAATGGAATGATTCGTAACATTATTATAATTGTAACGAGTAACGATGCAGCACATAAAAAAAATATCGGAGTAAAAGTATTAAACTCAGCGAAAATATGTACCAAAGGAAAAGTGGAAGTACGAGAAAAAAATAATACTTTAGTAAAGTACAGATACCACCTTTTAGTACTTAAGTACAGTAGTGAAGTAGTTCTACTTCGTTACTATACATCTCTGTCAGCAGTTCATCATTGGTGAAACTGATCGTGTTTGTTAAACAAAAAACAGGAAAAACGAACAAAAACAGCACAAACACTGGAGAGCCAAGCACTGAAGCAGCCATCTGCGGCGCCATCAAGTACCACATGGCGCCGCAATTCTAATGAATGTTTATTTGCAACTGTTAATCATTTTTAAACATTTACACTATGCAGGTTTAACCTTACTGTAGTGCTCAATACTGTCAGACTTTCACCATCCTTCATCACTTGAATTGAGATGATCACATCTGAACACATCCACCACACAATCAGACTTTAGTACTGCCTTTTACTTTGAGATTGATTTGAAGTTCAATGCAGATTTAAAATCAAAAGAAACAGTTTATAGATACTGTTTCTGAACCCAAATCTTTGCATAACTACAGGAAACACTGCATCTAACAATGGTTTGAAAAAAAAAAAAAAAGCATATACATAAACTCAAATACAGTTATCTAATAAGCATGTGTCCTTTTCTGCCAACTAAGTGTATGTGTAGTAAATGAAACTGCATGTCTGTGCCATTAATTTCCACGAGGGGCGGACTGGGAAAAAAAAATTAGGCTGGGAAATCTCACACTCATACAGCCACAACACATTCTGAAACATGGACAACACTATTTTTTGTATGGCATGAAAAAAATGTAAATCCTTAGGTTGGGGACATGCAACATAATAAAGAGTTCTCTCCTGAACTGCACCCTAACTTCCATTCTCCATCCATCCTCTCATGACTTTAATACTGAAGATTTTTATTTGACTTTTACCATGTTTTGTAAGTGCATTTTAGTTTTTTGGGCAAATTAATTACCACTTGTATTTATTTTTACTACAAATTCCATGGTTAAGCTATGGTTAGTGCCATACTGTAGCTACATTAATTTTCCTAAGGGTTGTGTTTTTGTCTCCATTAGCTCCCCCTAAACCTATGATAAAATATGATGATTTGTCTGCTAAATTACTAATGTAACATTACAATAGATAGTATGTAATTTATACAGTATTTTGAGTGAGTGTGAGCAATGTGCTGCTGTTGCTCGACTCAGTAAACAAAGACAAAACTACAATAGCATATACAGATAAAACTGACCTGCACTTGAAACCCTGAACAGAAGTGTCACATCTCTGCTCCAGCTGTGTGCCTCAACAGTCCACTCCACTCTCTCGAGCCTCGCATTGATTACTCGGAGTCTGATCTAGACCGTTTGGCGAAACCGCAGAGAGCGCGCGAGCCCAACCATTGCCAGTCACGACTAACCGATCCATGATTTATTAGATATTTAATTATCGAATGGCGGATTCGGAAATACGTACATTCAGCGTGCAATTGTACAATAACGATATTAAAATAGCGGTCCAAATCGTCTGCCAGTCCACAGGGAATCCCAATGGCCAGTCAGCGCCTGATTTCCACAGACAGGCAGAACATGCAGGATTCATAGATTGTCATTTTGCGGCTTAATATTCACAGACACTCCCATATCGTGTTTTTATTAAAGTGTACTGACCTAGTTTTTGTTTATTCTTCCAAAATGTGGCATATTCCGTCCGCGTTAGGCTGGATTCCATTTTAATGACTGGATTCTATGAACCAGACTGTTTTCACATCATGGAGATTATGGGCCGTATGCAATTTGGGAAAGAAATAAGCTGTAGCCTATGTGGACTTTAGAAACGGTCCCTAAATTTGAGACTCTCGAACGTCCAACGTCAAGCCAACTTTATGGCCGTTTTTTTTGTTAAGTCTTTAGTTTATGTCCTTTACCCGGGCATAGATGTCTATCCATCACTTATGAACATTCAGCCACAAACATGAGGTACGAGTGGTCGCGAGCGCGGATGGGAGAATGGTGGAAGGGTGTTTTTTCTGAGCAACTGGGATGGTGCTTCCTTGGTGCCCTACACAGACTGCGTACTCTGCGTGTAGGTAGCGACAGTACTGAACACCTTTAATATTCACAGACACTAGTCCATATCGAGATTTGATTAAATGTACAGCTCTACTTTTGATTTATTAATTCAAAAATGGGCAAATTCCATGACGTTCTGCTTTATACAGCAAGTTCCATTTGTGACTGAATTCCGCGATTCAATCCCTGTCGCTTTGCAAACACAGACGGGGTGAATTTATGAATGAAAGTGTGAAAGTTCTGACACAAAACGAAGTTGTTCCTTATCCTCACGCTTTTTAAAAGTGGGTAACGTATCACGCAGTAGACTACACCACTGTAACGTTAGTTATTTATCATCTCAAAGTCTGTGCTTTCATTAAACCTTCATTTCTTGATAGATAGATAATCAATTTTTACCTCTTTCCTCCTGTGTCTCCTGGTTCCCTCGCTTCGCGCGCACTGAGAAATTTTTCCAAACAAATCAGTCTCGTGCATACAGTCTATGGTCTCTTGCCGCTCTGGTGTCCTCTCGTGCTGCTGGATTCATTGCAGTCAGACACTGGAGATTCGCGCTCGTAAATTTTCAAATTGGCCATAACTTTTTATTTGTTGATGCCAACTGGGGTGGCAGCAGGGGTTAGCCCCTGGCTAGTATTAATTCACCTGTGTCAGTCAATGCAGTCTGAGCCGGAAAGAGAATCGATTAGTTCATAGTTCGGGTCTATTGGGTTTTTTACTTGTTCCTTAAATGTAAAAAAAAAAAAGAAGTAAAGAGCTATTCATTCAATGGCACTTCAGTGTATACAGTGATATGATATATATATGCAATTACATTGTCTGCAAATGCATTAAAACCATAGAATATAGTAATGTTATGGCAAATATGAAAATTTTATTATAGTGTTATATTTGGTCTCCAAATCTTAAATATAGGTTTAGGGAATAGTGCATCTGACCCATATCTAAATAGTTCTGTCTTAAATCAGAAGAGATATATAAGTATATACATACATATACACACACACACACACAAACAACCACACACACACACACACACACACACACACACACACACACATATATATATATATATATATATATATATATATATATATATATATATATATATATATATATATATATATATATATATATATATATCAGTCCAAGTAGACAATATATATATATAGGCCTATATTTTTTGTTTTATTTATTTAAAGTAACAGGGACAGCGTACAATAAACATTAACCTCAAAGGGAGAGATGCATAGTACCAGGTTTTAGCTCAAGAGCTAATTTTCACCCGTAGTCCCTGGGCAGGCTGATGTTAAGCTACAATATATAAACATACATGAGTAATAAGATTTAAACTTGCCAAAAAATAAAATAAAATAAAAATTGTACAAAAGTTCATGTTCAGACCTTTCATATACTTAGACCTTAAAACACACACTTACACACATACACATATCTGGTCACATGGGGGACAGATTTGATTTGATAAAAGCCATTTCTTTGCTTGGTGTGTGAAGGTGTAAAAATTTGTGCTTTTTTTTAGCTCTGTAGGCAACATATTCCACTGACGAGCGGCCACACAAGAAAAAGCAGAGTTTCCAAATACTGTCCTGCATTTCGGGATCCTGCATTCACCTCGCACTGTAGATCTTGTGGCTCGAGCTGTTATTTCAGAGCCCAAAGATATGAATTATTTTAGTGGAGGAGCAGCGTTGTCATGAAGTATCTTATACATCAAACACAGATTGGTGTGAATTATCAGATTTTCAAAGCTGAGAAACTGGTATTTTACAAGAATATGACAGTGATGGAATCGTATGCTTTTCTTTTCGTGAATCTTTAGAGCGCTTTTATATAATGACTCAAGTGGCTTGAGGGCAGTATTAGTAGCCTGTGACTAACTTGTCATACAATATCGAAAATGAGGAACAATCATGGCATTTAGATAGGCCCCTGAGGCCTCGATTGTAAAGGAATTTCGAATGTATCTGAACTGTGCCATATTAAATTTTATTGTATTTGTTAACTTTTTTATATGCTTTTTAAAGCCTAAATTTGGTTCCAATATGACACCTAAATATTTTACCTGTTCTTGATTTAAAATGATTTGTCCATCAATTAAAATATTAGGGTAAATTTGTATTTTAAAACGATTCGTGAAAAAACAGAAACAGTCTTATCTAAATTTAGAGTGAGGCATGAGTTTTTCAGCCACAAATAAACTTTCTTTATCTCTTTAGTCAGTTTGTGAGCAACTTCTTCAGCAGTTTTACCATGTGCATATAGCACCGTATCGTCAGCATACATAATAATTTTACTCTTACACACAGTTGGTAGGTCATTTATGTAAAGGGTAAAAAGCAGGGGGCCCAAAATGGAACCTTGTGGCACTCCCATGCTACAAGGTCTTAATGGTGATTTTTTATTGTCAACCGCAACACATTGTTGTCTGTCATTAAGGTAAGATTGAATCCATGTTATTGTATTTGTATCAATAGAAAAATGTGATAGTTTGCTAATGAGAAGCTGATGATTAACTGTATCGAAGGCCTTTTTCAAGTCCAGAAAGACCACCCCTACCACACCTCCACCATCAAGACTGGATTTGATGTCTTCTAGTAGGTAGCAGCACGCAGACTCTGTGGAGTATCTTTTCCTGAACCCAAACTGGCAAGGATGTAATGTATCAGTGTGGTTAAGATGCTCTACTAGCTGTTCTGCCACCACCTTCTCAAAGATCTTGGAGATGGCTGGTAGAATGCTAATAGGTCTATAGTTTGAGACACAGAGCTTGTCTCCTGACTTGAAAAGCGGCTTGACTACTGCTTCTTTTTAGCGCCAAAGGAAATTTGTTTTCATTTATGGATTGATTCACAGCTATTGTTAGTGGAGAAGTTAAAATTGTTTTGTGTTCTTTTAAAAGTGATGTATCAAGTCCAAATATATCTTTTGCTTTACTATTTTTTAAATCTGACATTATTTAGAAAATTTTGTCTTCATCTATATTCTGCAACCTAAAGTAAGACGCATTAACATCCCCATGATCATCTCTGCAGCAGTTCACTTCAGGGAAAGTCTCCGCCAGGTCTAATACAGAATCCAAGAAATAATCATTGTAGTGTTTAGCCAAAATAGAGCTCTCATTTTGAACAATTCCATTGATTTTGAGCTGTAAAAGCTCCTGATTTATTTTTTGCCTTCCCAATAGTTTGTCCATGCTTCTCCACAAATTTTTACAATTACCATTGGCCTCTTTGATTAAGTTAAGGAAAAAAATTGTTTTTGCTTTTCGAAGAAGCATGGTAACTTTATTTCTAAGAGATTTATAAATGTAATAATCAGTGGTTAATTTAGATTTAAGAGAAACCTTGAGAGCTTTATCTCTCTGTTTCATTGTATCCCAAAGGGATTCATTAAACCACGGGAGACTCTTTTTATGTGATTTTCTATGTTTGAGCTGTGTATGTTTATCAACTTTATTCTTTATAGCAGTATATAATATTGTTGCATGTATGTACACAGCTATCTTCATCAATTTTGGAGGCCCAGTCAATTTAATTTAAATCATTCTTAAGGTGTTCTTGATTTCTTTTAGGAATATGAGTAATTTTGCATTGTTTATTTGAATGTTCTTTGTTCATGTTTCTTGATTTATTTAATTTCCTGGCTATTAGAACAAAATTATGATTGGATAGTCCAGTTATTAGGTTGTATGTTTTAACTATCCTGTCTGGTTTATTGGTGAATATTAAATCTATCAAAGTTTGAGACGTTTTTGTTATTTCTAGTAGGCTTTTTAATCAATTGTGTCATTTGTATTGAGTTTGCAATATCTTTTAGGTGTTTCCTCTTGCCTTTATCAAGCCATTTTACATTGAGGTCACGCATGAGCAATATTTCCTTTCGTTCATGTTTTTAAAATTTTTGTTAAACCAGTATAAAAATCACTTGTTGCATTTGGTGGTCTATAAACACAAAGTACAATAAATGACATTTGAGGCGATAGTTTGATTGTAACACCAACACACTCTATAGTTTGATCTGGAATGTGTATTTGGTGACTGTCAATACGTAAATCAAAACCCTTTCCCCTTTCCCCTGTCCCGTCTGTATACTTTATATCCCGGAACCATAAATGCCGATACAGGAGTTGTAGCTGTAATCCAAGTCTCAGAAAGACACAGGTAATGTAGATTTGATCCCAACAGTAGATGTTCCACATGAATTTTAAGAATCATATGCTTTTTTGTTTGTTTAGATAAATAGTTCAGGAGGGTTTGACTAAACTGTTAAAGGTTGTTTAGAAATCATCCAAACACCTGATTCATTTCTAATAATATGACTAAGTAGTATTAAATTGTAAAGAAATTACAGATCCATCTTTGAAATCTGATTGGTTGATAACCTTTGAAAAAGTTTAATTCAGCTGTGAAAATAATTAATATCTACAGCGCATGACCACAGAGAGACACTGCACGCACTCTTTCCAGATGAGAGAAGCATATGCTGTATCTGAGTGTGCACATCCGGTTTTGTGCTAAAGCAAAGGAAATCCACGTGCAAGTGGAGAGATTCGCCTCATGCATTGTATTAATGTGCTTTGATGCTACAATAATGAGCTCTTGACATTTGTCAGTAAAATAATGGCATAATAACCAACAAAATCAGGAGTTGAAAAACTAGCCATCGCGGCGAAACAGAGATGTAACTGGGTCGATTCTGTTCAAGCAGCTGCAAGTGAGGATAGGAGAACAGTCGTGAACCTGAGAAAGCAGCTAAAACAACTTACCGATAAAGTGACGAATATGGAGGACAGGAGAAAGAGAAATAACTTGCATTTGTTGGGGTTGTCAGAGGGGCGGGAAGGCTTTGATGCAGCCGGCAATCTCAGAGATAAACTTTCTAGTAGATTCCTGCACTGAAAGAATGTGATATTGAGATGGGCTCGTTGCATGTATGTTGAAAGAAAAAGTAACTCCAACTGTCCGTGTACTCTCATCTTTCGTGTGGTGAGATGGGAAGAAAGATTGTGATCCTAAAGGGTGAACGGCAGGCATACCCGGTGAAATATACGCAGGATAATGTTATGCTGTTGTTGTTTTTTAAGTAAGTAAAGGCAGCTCCCTTTAAAATCACTAAAGTTGTCAATTAATGAAAATATTTTTTCATCATGTGCACTTTTTTGATTATAATGAGAGAACCTGAATTTAAACATGAGGACATTTTATTAATCCGTCATTCTTTTCAGTTTCAATGATTTAGCAAAATCGTGGTCAGGTTTAATTTATTTGTTTCTTGTTTTAGTTAGGCCTAAATAATGGGAGCAAAATTATTCAGTACCTCACGTTTTACTAAATTAAAGGAAACAATTTATAAAATAAATAAAACACGCAACAATTTCTTAATCAGTGTACAAATAGATATCTCTTTCCCAAGTAGTTATCTGTCAAAATAAAGGACAGGCAATGAATAACAAAGTATGTGCATGTCAAAAATGCATGCTGTTTTATGAAAGGACGTTTAATATATAAATTGAAAAAAAAATGCTTGTGACAATTATAGCCTTAATATGTGAGAATACTGATATTTTGCTTAGAAATCAATGTATGTAGCCTAGCTCAATAAAACAGGCTACCACTTGTAATGCTCCGATGAAAATTAAACCACCATTTCTTTAGGATAATATAACAATGTTAAAAGTTAAATGTTTCCAATCTTAAAAATGGTGTAATACTGTACAGCATAGAGAAAATATATGCACAGACGCATAGGCTGGACATTTATCCTGCTTGAATTCATTCAAAGCAACACAAAGAACTTCTTAAGTAGGCCTACTAATTTTTTATCTGTGAATATTAAATATTTTAACTACTAGTGTTTTTCTTTCATTTTCCCCGACTGCAGCCTCAAATGTAACTCATAGGTGAGGCAAAGCTGACTTCTATTTTCGAAAATGTGCTTTTATGCGCTTGTTTGATTGGTAGTGGCTAATGGGGATCCAAATAAACAAACAAACATATCACTCTGTTCCACGAGCAGCGTTGGGGAGTCTCTGATCACTGTTTGTTTCATCTTATACTGACCTACAGGCGGAAACTGAAATCAGCTAAACCTGTTATAAGGACTGTTAAACGATGGACTAATGAAGCAGAGAGTGATTTACAAGCTTGTTTTGACCTCAGTGATTGGAGTGTTTTTGAAGCTGCAGTCACCGATCTGGAAGAGCTCACAGAGACTGCAACTTCATCAGTTTCTGTGAAGATGTGTGCATTCCTACTAGGACATTTTTATCATTTAATAATGATAAACCATGGTTTACTTGAAAACTTAAACAGCTTTATCACGCCAAAGTGGATGCTTACAGGAGTGGGGATAAAATCTTGTATAACCAGGCCAGTAGCAGACTAACAAAGAAGTGGCTAAAGAGTGGCTGAAAAAATACTCTGAAAAGCTGAGAAAAGAGCTTTCAGCAAACGATCCAGCATCAGTATGGACAGGCCTGAGGAACATCACAATGTAAAAGACATCTCCCCCACAGTCTGGAGAATCAACAACTGGCTGACGATCTGAATGTACTTTACTGCAGATTTGAAGGATAGTCTACCACCATCCATCCGCTCTGATCTGAACTTCACACATTCACCTACCACCCCTGCAACCTCCCTACCTCCCCCACCATCCAACCTGTGCTTAAAGCCTGGGACACAAAAAGCCGGTGGTCTGCCATTTGCCATCGTCCGTCCGATGGCGAGGCACAGTTGTGCTAGTCTGTTTGGTGTGTTCCACTCGACGGCTATTATCGGGCTCACATCCGCGTCAGTTTACCCGATTCAATATGGTATGCCCCGTCCTTAAGGTCTGTGTAGAGGATGTGAACAGGGTCTTCAGGAAGCAGAAATCTAGAAAACCTTCACCTGCCTGTTTATAAGTCTGTGCTGACCAACTAGCCCCCATCTTCACACAGATATCCAACAGATCATTGGAGCTGTGTGAAGTTCGCTGCTGCTTCAAATGCTCCACCATTATTCTGGTCCCCATAAAGTTATATTATCCCTACTGTGTTATTCCTATGTATTTCTGCACTATGTTTGTACTTTCTTCTACATTGGAAGCTCCTGTCATCAAGTCAAATTCCTTGTGTGTGTAAATATACTTGGTAATAAAGGTCTTCGGATTTTGATTCGGATGGGGGGGGGGGGTAGGAGTGTTAAATATTTTTATTTATTTATTTATTTTTATTTTTTATTCAACTTACTTGTTTCATTTCTATAGGTTTGTAACATTCTAAAAGCTCTTTAATCCAAAGATACTACAAGCTAGTCAGTGTATTCAGTGGATGTAAGTTTCTTCAGAGATACAACAATTATAAAACTTAATTAAAGCTGCAAGCAGCGATGAACGGGCCCTCGCACCCGGGCTCACCGCCATCGTGTGGCTTTAGTAAAAAGGTGAACGTTGAGAAATATGCATTTAATGTCCTAAATATAAGTGGAATATATCAAAGTATATCCCATATATGTCCAATCTTACCGTTGCCAGCAGGTGGCGCTATCATTATAATGGAATATTGGCCTTCAGATGTGTTCAGGCCAGGACTCTTATCAAACATGTGAAGTTTGGGGAAGATTGATCATTTTATGCTTGAGTTACAACAACTTCTCTTGCTGTGGCAAGACATCAAATTTTGTCATGGCGCCATGGAAACGCCCTTCAACAAAAACTCAAGATCTCCACAAGTTAACATTGCACCGGCCTTTAGATTAGACTGACCACAAAATATATGTTAATCTAAAAAAATTATAGGAGTAGTTTGTCGCAGCGTAAAACATGTCACTTCCTGTTGCCAATAGGTGACGCTATGACTATAACTGAATGTGGGCATGTAGATCTGTTAAGGGCAGAAGTTTTATCTAACATGTGAAGTTTGGGGCAGATTGGACATTGTATGTCTGAGTTACAGCAACTTCCTTTTTCATGGCGAAACATCGAAATTTGTCAGGCCGCCATGGACACGGCCTTTAACGAAATCTAAAGACCTCCGCAATTTAACATCGCAAAGGGCTTAAGATTACACTGAACAGGTTTGGTGTTGATCTGAATAAATATCTAGGAGGAGTTTGTTAAAGTACAACCCCTGAAAATGGCAAAAACAACGTAAATTTTGCAGAGAAAATTCTAAATAACCGACTTCCTGTTGGGATTCGGATTTCGTACCAAGAGACTTTTTGTAGGTATTGGTGTGTTACATGTGTGTACCAATTTTTGTACATGTACGTGAAACATAGCTCGAGGCGCACTCTGTTGAAAGTGTATAGGTGGCGCTATCGAGCCATTTCGCCACACCTGATGGAATTTTGGCCTTCAGATGTGTTCAGGCCAGGACTCTTATCACACATGTGCACTTTGGGGAAGATCGGACATTTTATGCCTGAGTTATAACATATTTTATTCCCATGGCGAGACATCGAACTTCGTGACGGCGCCATGGACACGCCTTTTTAACGAAAACTCAAGATCTTCACAACTTAACATCTCACAGGCCTTTAGATTAGACTGACCACAAAAAATACACTGATGTCATAAAATTTCTAGGAGTAGTTCATCGCAGTGTAAAATATGTCACTTCCTGTTGCCAATAGGTGGCGCTATGACTATAAAGGAATATGGGCATGTCAATCTGTTCAGGTCAGGAGTCTCATCAAACATGTGAAGTTTGGGGCAGATTGGTCATTGTATGTCTGAGTTATAGCAACTTCCTGTTTCATGGCGAATCATCGAAATTCGCCAGGCCGCCATGGACACGCCCATTAACGAAAACTCAAAAGCTTTGCAATTTAACAACGCAAATGCCTTCAGATTAGGCATACCAAATTTGGTGTTGATCTGAATGAATCTCTAGGAGGAGTTCGTTAAAATACAACGCATGGAAATGACAAAAATGACACAAAATTTGCTCATAATATTAGTAATAACCGACTTCCTGTTGGGTTTCGGATTTTGCTCCAAGAGACTTTTTTGTAGGTATTGGAGAGTTACATGAGTATACCGATTTTCATACATGTACATGAATCGTAGCTCGAGGCACACACCGTTGAACGTGTATAGGTGGCGCTGTTGAGCCATTTTGCCACACCCACTTCTGAAACCCATATCAGACGTAAATTTTCGACAGTTCTGAGGTGTGTGCAAAGTTCATGACTTTTCGAGCATGTTTAGGCCCTCAAAAATGCGATTCATTTTGGAGAATAATAATAATAATAATAATAATAATAATAATAATAATAATAATTAAAGCTGCAAGCAGCGATGAACGGGCCCTCGCACCCGGGCTCACCACCAGCGAGTTGCTTTAGTAAAAAGGTGAACGGTGAGAAATATGCATTTAATGTCATAAATATAAGTGAAATATATCAAAGTATATCCCATATATGTGCCAATCTTACCGTTGCCAGCAGGTGGCGCTATCATTATAATGGAATATTGGCCTTCAGATGTGTTCAGGCCAGGACTCTTATCAAACATGTGAAGTTTGGGGGAAGATTGAACATTTTATGCTTGAGTTACAACAACTTCTCTTGCTGTGGCAAGACATCAAATTTTGTCATGGCGCCATGGAAACGCCCTTTAACAAAAACTCAAGATCTCCAAAAGTTAACATTGCACAGGCCTTTTAGATTAGACTGACCACAAAATATATGTTAATCTCAAAAAAATTATAGGAGTAGTTTGTCGCAGCGTAAAACATGTCACTTCCTGTTGCCAATAGGTGGCGCTATGACTATAACTGAATGTGGGCATGTAGATCTGTTAAGGGCAGAAGTTTTATCTAACATGTGAAGTTTGGGGCAGATTGGACATTGTATGTCTGAGTTACAGCAACTTCCTTTTTCATGGGCGAAACATCGAAATTTGTCAGGCCGCCATGGACACACCCTTTAACAAAATCTAAAGATCTTCGCAATTTAACATCGCAAAGGGCTTAAGATTACACTGACCAAGTTGTTGTTGATCTGAATAAATCTCTAGGAGGAGTTCGTTAAGTACAACCCCTGAAAATGGCAAAAACAACGCCAATTTTGCAGAGAAAATTCTAAATAACTGACTTCCTGTTGGGATTCGGATTTCGTGCCAAGAGACTTTTTTGTAGGTATTGCTGTGTTACATGTGTATACCGATTTTGTACATGTACGTGAAACATAGCTCGAGGCGCACTCTGTTGAAAGTGTATAGGTGGCGCTATCGAGCCATTTTGCCACACCTGATGGAATTTTGGCTTTCAGATGTGTTCAGGCCAGGACTCTTATCACACATGTGCAGTTTGGGGAAGATCGGACATTTTATTCCTGAGTTATAACATCTTTTATTCCCATGGCGAGACATCGAACTTCGTCGCGGCGCCATGAACAAGCCTTTTAACGAAACTCAAGATCTTCACAACTTAACATCGCACAGGCCTTTAGATTAGACTGACCACAAAAAGACATTGATGTCATAAAAATTTCTAGGAGTAGTTCTTTGCAGCATAAAATATGACACTTCCTGTTGCAATAGGTGGCGCTATGACTATAACTGCATATGGGCAT
>NW_020527030.1:0-45000 GCF_003368295.1 Carassius auratus | reverse complement strand
CATCTCAATATCTCAGTATTGCTGCATGACTTTGAATGATTATATAATAATTTGACTTTGAATGATTATATAATAATAATAATTATTATTATTTTTATTAGTGGTGGGCCGTTATCGGCGTTAACATGCTGCGGTAATGCAAGACTCTTATCAGGCGATTAAAAAAAATATCACCGTTAATCTATTCTCAAAGTTGGGTTAGGAACTGGGTCTATACTAAGCAAGCTATGATGACTTTCACCTTGATATTTTATACAGTCCCTCCATAAAAACGCGATTATGCGATCGCGTGATTTAATGCATAATCAGCCATATTTATCTGGGGGTCGCATTTTTTCAAATACGCCGCACTTTCGCCGCATAAATTGCCGATTTCAGGAAGCAAAATATGCGGAGGTAGCATGATTTCATAATAATAATAATTTTCGTTGCAAAAAAGTCACATATATATCTTAGCAGAAAGATATATATATGTGATATATCTTTCTGCTAAGATAGAAACACGCAAATCATTCTCATCTGCCAACCAAAATAAGCGCAAAAGACCTCGCGAAGCAGTTACCCGGTGTGTTACATGACAGTGGGGGCAAATTATTTTGAGAGAGGGATGAGAATGGCGAATGATCAGTCCCTCCAGAAAAACGCGATTATGCGATCACCTGATTTAATGCATAATCAGCCAAAGGCCACATATACGGGGTCGCATTTTTTCAAATACGCGGCTCTTTTGCCGCATAAATTGCCTGTTTATATAACCGACTGAGTGAGGCCAGCCTAAAAAGATGCTCAGGACAGTTGACGGGCCACTGCTGCGCATCGTCACTAAAGTTAATCTTTTTCACGTGTTTTTACGCCTTACCACTTGTCGATTTAAACATTAAAGCATCCAAACACAAGACGCAGAAAAGCTGAAGAGAGTAGTATCACGGATAGCAACACTGAACCGAGCTCTCTTCTGTGAAGTTCTCCTCGAAGTCCCTCCTGCACCTGAATTAACAAATACACATCGCAGTTTGAACAAACAAAAAGATGTGAATGAGCCCAATTCAACACCACGGTGTTCTGGTGTTCAGGGCTCGCGCAGAGAAAGGCGTCTCAAAACACTTGAACATCGAATTTGCTTATTTTTGCTCTTGTGCCAACAAATACATACATAATGTGTCAAAATATCCACCTTGGAAATTATGCTCGAAAAAACTTTCAGTTATTTCTTAAGTGAAAGTAAACCGTTGAGGGAAAAAAATGGGATGTGTATTATATTGGATGAGTTCATCGTCTCTTAAAGTGACCGCGCCTAATTTAGCTACTGGCTACTGTAATGTTAATCCAAGAAAATGAAAGAAAGAAAATCACTCACTGCTCTTCAGAGATGTATAAAGTACTAGAGACCCATACTTGAGTAAAAGTACAAGTGCTCTATCAAAAAAGTGGCTTGAGTAGAAGTTGAAGTGCTCTTTAAGGACCACACTTAAGTAGAAGTACTAAAGTATTCAAAATGTTTTGTACTTAAGTATTGCAAGTAGTCTATTTAAAAATTTACTACTCAAGTACTGAAAGTAAAAGTACAAGTATTGTGTTATGTAGTTATTAAATAAAGTAGTCAAAAGTTTGAACATATTGTTTTTACTATTTCAAATGATTAACCTAAAGGACAATCACAATTCCTTTGACTGTAACTTCTTGTAAACAAAAAACGGTTACAGGGTTAGTTAGCCCAATTTGCTAAATTATTTCATTAATAACTTACTCACATGTTGTTCCAAACACGTGAGACCTCCGTTTATCTTCTGAACACAGTTTAAGATATTTCAGATTTAGTCCGAGAGCTGTCAGTCCCTCCATTGAAGCTGTGTGTACGGTCTACTGTCCATGTCCAGAAAGGTAAGAAAAACATCATCAGAGTAGTCCATGTGACATCAGAGGGGCAGTTAGAATATTTTGAAGCATCAAAAATACATTTTGGTCCAAAAATAACAAAAACTACGACTTTATTCAGCATTGTCTTCTCTTCCGTGTCTGTTGTGAGAGAGTTTAAAACAAAGCAGTTTGTGATATCCGGATCATGAACGAATCATTCGATGTTACCGGATCTTTTTTAACCAGTTCACCAAATCGAACTGAATCGTTTTAAACGGTTCGCGTCTCCAATACGCATTAATCCACAAATGACTTAAGCTGTTAACTTTTTTAATGTGGCTGACATTCCCTCCGAGTTAAAATAAACCAATATCCCGGAGTAATTAATTTACTCACACAGTGCACTGACTGAACTGATGTGAATAGAGAACTGAAGATGAACACCGAGCCGAGCCAGATAATGACTCGTTCACGAGTCAAGAACCGTTTCTGTCAGACGCGTCCGATTCGTGAACCGAATTCTGTGCTAATGTTATGAGCCCAGGTAAACCGAAGGCTTGGAGGCTTGCAGTCAATGCCAATGACGCCATTACGTCGAGCGCAAAAGAATCGGTGAACTGTTTTCTTCAACTGGTTTATTGAATCGAACTGTCAGAAAGAACTACTGGTGATCCCTAGAACTGATGCAACCGGTTCTTGACTCATCTAACCTGCCATCTACAGTTCTGGCAGTGGTAATGTGGATTTGTAATGGAATGATTCGTGACATTTTTATAATTGTAACGAGTAACGATGAAGCTCATAAAAAAATATCGGAGTAAAAGTATTAAACTCAGCGAAAATATATACTGAAGTAAAAGTAGAAGTAGGAGAAAAAAATAATACTCTAGTAAAGTACAGATACCGCCTTTTAGTACTTAAGTACAGTAGTGAAGTAGTTCTACTTCGTTACTATACATCTCTGCTGCTCTTGATGGAATTACTTTGTAGTTTTAACAGTCCAACCAAAGATTATTCAGACACCAGATATAATTTTTGATACAACAAAACTGTAATAATGTGAGAAATGTTGAAGGTGTCTGAATAAATTTAGGTTTGATTGTATATTTCATTTTTACATTGAAGACAGGCGTAAGGTTGTTTGCACCTTGTGCAATGTGGAATTAGTTTACATCTTTTTCAAGCACTTTGTGATGCATTTTGGAAACAGGAGATGAGCCCCTTTTCTAATGCACCACCTAGCTTGATAAACCCCTTCTCAAAGACTTACTGTTATACTGTTACTGTTACACACATATTCTGAATGCCTTCGGCAGACTTCGAATGAGCCATTTTAATCTACATTAATCTAGATTAATTTCAAGATCACAGTGAGATTAATCTAGATTAAAAAATTTAATCTATGCCCACCACTAATTATTATTATAATATTTGTTCAGCAGGACAGGACACTTGATATACAGATGATAGAACAATCTCAAGTGCCTAGTTGGTTACTTGTGCATTTTTAAAGGGGTTATATGATGTAATTTCAAGTTTTCCTTTCTCTTTGGAGTGTTACAAGCTCTTGGAGCATAAAGAAGATCTGTAAAGTTGCGAAGACTAAAGTCTCAAATTCAAAGATATATCCTTTATAAAAGTTAAGCTCTTGTTTAAATACGCCCCGCATGTCTACGTCTTTTCTAGGCGACTATGCTGTTTGCTGAGCTGCCTTACACACTAGCGACAGAAGAAGCAGAGCGCATCGGAGTCGATCACGTCGCACGGATGACAGCCATCGGGACGGGAGAGAACTCCACTGGTACACACACACACACAGACAGACACGCTGACAGACACACACAGATATGCTGACACGCTGACAGACACACACACACACACAGACACGGGAGTGTGTGTGTGTGTGTGACTGACCTGTGTTTGTGTGTGTTTTTTTGACAGTGGCGGAGCATCTGATCGCTCAGCACAGTGCTATAAAGATGCTGCACAGCCGTGTGAAGGTCATTCTGGAGTACGTTAAAGCAGTGCAGGCAGGTGAGTTTCTCACACACACACACACACACACACACACACACACACAGGCAGACAGCATTCATAAGGTTTTTAAAAATGTAAGAAAATTATAGATTTTATGTTTATGTATTATATGATTATGTTTTTGAGATTAATTTTAACTTTTAATATTGTCTTTGAAAATGCTAGATATTTTTTCATAAGCACTATTCGGACGGGACTAGCTTTCTAAACTATGTTTGAGTTTCGATTCTTACCACCTGACGTCTGTGATTTTCATGTACCAATTCGGACGGGACTAACATCTCCGTGTTTATTACAGAGGTGGGAGCGTCTGATTTGTGCATCTGGGCGTCACAGAGATCACGCGCTCTGTATGCGTGCATTGCATTCATTCAGAATGATTGCCATTAGTATTATTACACAATACATACTAAATGGCTAGTATAGCAAAACCATGTTAATGTGTGGTTCCTTTAGTTTAACTTGTTTTCCTTTTTTTTTTTATTAAATGTATTTAAAACATTATGTAACGGAGTACATAAATGAACGTGAGTAATCTTACCTGATGCTGATATTACAATAGCCGGTATTAACAGTTTACGCGATCTTGCTCTTAATTTTATTATTTGTATTATTTTTTTATTATTATTTCTTTGCCGCTAAGCAAATATATCAAACATCCGCGCGGTAAGAGCATCTACGGTAATTCACGTTGGCCAAAACACACAAGGAAACGCGTTGTGAAATAAAATATCACCGGCAATCACAGACATTCGCATTCGGACGGGATTAGTTTTCTCAGAGGATCACTGAGTTTGCTGAAAAACGGTAGGTAATTTGCTCTGGAATTATCACAGAGGTTGTGTGAGAAAAACACAGACGTGGCAGATTCGGACGGGATTAAAATCACCAAGTACGTCTGTGAAACGCAGATTTCTCTAACGACCCCCTGTAAAACTAGTCCCGTCCGAATAGGGCTATAGAATGTCCACTGATTTAAATTAAAGATCAGTTCATGACTCCTGTTTGGAAGCCCATCTGATTTATCTGAGAGCTGACACTGGAGCACAGCTGCCCAACTCTCTCTGGTGTGTGTGTGTGTGTGTGTGTGTGTGTGTGTGTGTGTGTGTGTGTGTGTGTGTGTGTGTTAGGTGAGGTCCCGTTCAATCATGAGATCCTGCGGGAGGCGAACGCTCTCTGTCACCGTCTGCCGGTTCTCAACACGCTCAAGTTCAAGACAGACTTCTATGACGTGAGTGTTTCTGCTCTGTGCTGCTCTTCTGTCAGTGTTTAGGAGCCAGAACAATTGTTTAGTTCTGAATAAGGGTTAGATTACTGACTCTTGATCTGATGAAGCACCTTCACACAGCGACTGAAGTGTTTGTGTTGATGTGAACCGTTTCACACGAGTTCTCTCGTCCTGCAGCAATGTAATGACGTGGGTCTGATGGCGTATCTGGGATCCATCACCAAAACCTGCAACAGCATGAACCAGTTCATCAACAAGTTCAACGTTCTGTACGACAGGCAGGGCATCGGCCGGCGCATGAGGGGCCTGTTCTTCTGAAGCTCCTGCTGTTCATTTAATAAACCTGATGTCTCTGTGTTCAATCCTTGTGTCTGTACTGTCAATCCAATCTCGAATCTCCCTTTTCTGTCCAAGATACTAGAAAAGGTGGTATCCTCACAATTATGTTCCTTCTTAGAGAAAAATGGTATATGTGAGGATTTCCAGTCAGGATTTAGAGCGTATCATAGTACTGAGACTGCTCTCCTTAGAGTTACAAATGATCTGCTCTTATCATCTGATCGTGGGTGTATCTCTCTATTAGTTTTATTGGATCTTAGTGCTGCGTTTGACACAATTGACCAAAACATTCTTTTGCATAGACTTGAACACTTTGTTGGCATCAGTGGAAGTGCATTAGCATGGTTTAAATCGTACTTATATGACCGCCATCAGTTCGTAGCAGTGAATGAAGATGTATCATATCGATCACAAGTGCAGTATGGAGTACCTCAAGGCTCAGTACTAGGGCCGCTACTCTTCACGCTTTATATGTTACCCTTGGGAGATATCATCAGGAAACATGGTGTTAGCTTTCACTGTTATGCTGATGATACTCAGCTCTATATTTCCTCGCAGCCTGGTGAAACACACCAATTTGAAAAACTAATGGAATGCATAATCGATATAAAAAACTGGATGACGAGTAATTCCTTACTGCTAAATTCAGAAAAAACAGAGGTGTTAAAACTCTGCTTGTAATAACCTAGAACACTGTCTAAGACTTGATGGTTGCTCTGTCAATTCTTCGTCATCAGTTAGGAACCTAGGTGTGCTATTTGATCGCAATCTTTCCTTAGAAAGCCACGTTTCTAGCATTTGTAAAACTGCATTTTTCCATCTCAAAAATATATCTAAATTACGGCCTATGCTCTCAATGTCAAATGCAGAAATGTTAATCCATGCATTAATGACCTCAAGGTTAGATTATTGTAATGCTTTATTGGGTGGTTGTTCTGCACACTTAGTAAACAAACTACAGCTAGTCCAAAATGCAGCAGCAAGAGTTCTTACTAGAACCAGGAAGTATGACCATATTAGCCCGGTCCTGTCCACACTGCACTGGCTCCCTATCAAACATTGTGTGAGAAGAGTTCCAATGGGGTCGCTGTGTCCATTTCTTTTACTGTCTATGAGTAAATCGAGGCTTGATTGCTACCGGTGATCAGCGCGAGATGAATGCCGGTTAGAAAAGTGTCTGAGTTACATGCATCATTCATAACTGTAAAGGGTCTAGTTTTATTTGTGTGCACTCACAAAAGCAACAAAATGTATAAAATAAAGAAAACAAACATGATGTGCTTTCTGCCGTCTCGTCTTGAACAGGAGCGCTTCTCAAAAATGAACCGAAACTCGGTGAAAACATGCCACATGGCATAATAATCATAGTCATAATTTTGAATAATGAATAATTATAATCATAATCCCTTAAAATCCACTTCTCTCTAAAGACACATCTAATGAGGAGATGGCAAGTCAGGATCAACTTTATCCTTTTGACACAGACTCAGTTTATTAGTAAATAATACAAATATCTCCTTATTTCCCCCTGTCACATTTATGGTAGTTAGATTTCTGGTGCTTTGCAGCAAGCTTAAGCCTATTGCGTGTATTTGAACGCAGAACTGTTCAGAGCCAGGTTTCCAGATAACGATTGATCTTAGCGCTTAAGAGCCTTTTCTACGAGCCATTTTATCTTTCTTTATTGTCTCACATGTTTCCCAAAAATGCACTTAAAGTAACCGCACATAACTGTGCTTTAAGTGCTACTTTAGGAGGCGCTATCCACTTGTCAAGTGCTGAAATGTTACCTAATAGAATTGCTCGTAATTAGTACACGCTCGTTTATTGAAATGTTAATCTAATGCTGTGTTCCAGACAACACGGATATTATATTATGGTATAGTGCATGATATTATGGCCTACTTTAAATTGTAATACACTCACACAACATCATGAAGAATTATTTCCCAGTCTTTGAATCAAATTTTCTACACTACTATTACTGTTTTTTGTTCAGTCATTTAATTTAGATCTGTATTTCTTTTTTTCTGCCTTTTTAATTATTTCATTCATATATATATATATATATATATATATATATATATATATATATATATATATATATATATATATACGAGTTATAAAGCGTACAATAATGCACAGTCAAATCCTTATATTGTAATCACATTGCATTTGAATCCAGTTAAAGGTGTAATCTGCTGATTGTCCTGCAGGTGGCGCATGAATCTTCTTATGATGCACTTACGCCTTTACGATTTCTTCAGAGCACTCATACGATGATTTCAAGTGCTACTTAAGTTATGATGCTTTTGGGAATCAGATCGATTACGAACTTCTTAGGCTTAGAAAGCTTTTTGGAAACGCAGCCCATCTGCGGGACACTTATCACCATCGAGCTGCTCTCGACAGTCTCGTGTCGTTTCCATCAGCGCCGCAATTTATTTCATAACTAATCGACAGATGTCTAAAATATAAAAAAAAGGAGAAGCCTAAAATGAGCCACTGCGGTCAAGCCAGCCGCCAAGTAGAAAAGCACGGTCAATCTAGCCGCCACGTTATTTCTAGGGTCGCGTATAAACTACGTATTACGGTAACACAGTCAGAGAACTGATCTGAATGGAGTGCTCTTCCAGCGATCGCTACTTTTTTCCCCCAACACACAGTCCGTTACTGTCTGCTGCTGAATACCAAAATAAAAACCCTCGAATACTCATATTACAAAATAAGAACAATAATATATGCTTGTTGCATCTCTACATTCGAAAAGCTATACAAATAAAAGTTCTAGAATGCACAGACAGAAAGTACAGTGTCAGCTGCATGCTGCTGCATCTACTTTAAAAAAACTATAAAAATTAAAGTTATAGATTGCACAGGTCACTTTCACCTCAGATTGAGAGTACACCTTGCCACGATGTCAGATGCATCGTTTCAGGACAGTCTGATGTGGAATTACAAAATAAGAGCCTCCCAAATCTCATAAATGGGATGCTGCAACTCTATTTTCAAAAATCTATAAAAATCTAAATTATAGATTGCACAGGCCACTTTCACCTCAGATTGAGAGTACACCTTGCCACAATGTCAGCTGCATCGTTTCAGGACAG
This sequence comes from Carassius auratus, assembly GCF_003368295.1. Taxonomy (NCBI): domain Eukaryota; kingdom Metazoa; phylum Chordata; class Actinopteri; order Cypriniformes; family Cyprinidae; genus Carassius; species Carassius auratus. Next base: position 36,429 of record NW_020527030.1, on the reverse strand, counting down.
TCTGATGTGTAATTACAAAATAAAAGCCTCTCACATCTAAGAAAAAAAACTGCTGCATCTCTACTTTGAAAAATGTAAATTTAAAAAAGTTATAGATTGCACAGGCCACTTTCACCTCAGATTGAGAGTACACCTTGCCACAATGTCAGCTGCATCGTTTCAGGACGGTCTGATGTGGAATTACAAAATAAGAGCCCCCCAAATATAATAAATGAGATGCTACATCTCTATATAAAAAAATCGATAAAAATTAAAGTTATACATTGCACAGGCCACTTTCCCCTCAGATTGAGAGTACACCTTACCACAATGTCAGATGCATCGTTTCAGGACGGTCTGATGTGAGATTACAACATAAGAGCCTCCCAAATCTCATAAATAGGATGCTGCATCTCTATATTCAAAAATCTATAAAAATCTAAGTTCTACATTGCACAGGCCACTTTCAACATAGATTGAGAGTACACCTTACCACAATGTCAGCTGCATCGTTTCAGGACAGTCTGATATGTAATTACAAAATAAGAGCCCCCCAAATATCATAAATGAGATTCTACATCTCTATATAAAAAAATCTATAAAAAGTAAAGTTATACATTGCACAGACCACTTTCACCTCAGATTGAGAGTACACCTTACCACAATGTCAGCTGCATCGTTTCAGGACGGTCTGATGTGAGATTACAACATAAGACCCTCCCAAATCTCATAAATAGGATGCTGCATCTCTATATTCAAAAATCTATAAAAATCTAAGTTCTACATTGCACAGGCCACTTTCAACATAGATTGAGAGTACACCTTACCACAATGTCAGCTGCATCGTTTCAGAACAGTCTGATGTGTAATTACAAAATAAGAGCCCCCCAAATATCATAAATGAGATTCTACATCTCTATATAAAAAAATCTATAAAAAGTAAAGTTATACATTGCACAGACCACTTTCACCTCAGATTGAGAGTACACCTTACCACAATGTCAGCTGCATCGTTTCAGGACGGTCTGATGTGAGATTACAACATAAGACCCTCCCAAATCTCATAAATAGGATGCTGCATCTCTATATTCAAAAATCTATAAAAATCTAAGTTCTACATTGCACAGGCCACTTTCAACATAGATTGAGAGTACACCTTACCACAATGTCAGCTGCATCGTTTCAGAACAGTCTGATGTGTAATTACAAAATAAGAGCCCCCCAAATATCATAAATGAGATGCTACATCTCTATATAAAAAAATCTATAAAAAGTAAAGTTATACATTGCACAGACCACTTTCACCTCAGATTGAGAGTACAATTTACCACAATGTCAGCTGCATCGTTTCAGGACGGTCTGATGTGGAATTACAAAATAAGAGCCTCTCAAATCTCATAAATGAGATGCTGCATCTCTATATTAGAAAATCTATTAAAATTAAAGTTATAGATTGCACAGGCCACTTTCACCTCAGATTGAGAGTACACCTTGCCACGATGTCAGATGCATCGTTTCAGGACGTTCTGATATGGAATTACAAAATAAGAGCCTCCCAAATCTCATAAATGGGATGCTGCATCTCTATTTTCAAAAATCTATAAAAATCTAAGTTATAGATTGCACAGGCCACCTTCACCTCAGATTGAGAGTACACCTTGCCACAATGTCAGCTGCATCGTTTCAGGACTGTCTGATGTGTAATTACAAAATAAGAGCCCCCCAAATATAATAAATGAGATGCTACATCTCTATATAAAAAAATCTATAAAAATTTAAGTTATACAATGCACAGGCCACTTTCACCTCAGATTGAGAGTACACCTTACCACAATGTCAGCTGCATCATATATGGACGGTCTGATGTGGAATTACAAAATAAGAGCCTCCCAAATCTCATAAAAAAGCTGCTGCATCTCTACATTCAAAAATATCTAAAAATAAAAGTTATAGATTGCACAAACCACTTTCACCTCAGATTGAGAGTACACCTTGCCACAATGTCAGCTGCATCGTTTCAGGACAGTCTGATGTGTAATTACAAAATAAAAGCCTCCCAAATCTCATAAAAAACATGCTGCATCTCTACATTCAAAAATCTATAAAAACTAAAGTTATAGATTGCACAGACCACTTTCACCTCAGATTGAGAGTACACCTTGCCACGATGTCAGATGCATCGTTTCAGAACAGTCTGATGTGGAATTACAAAATAGAAGCCTCCCAAATCTCATAAAAAAGATGCTGCATCTCTACATTCAAAAATCTATAAAAACTAAAGTTATAGATTGCACAGACCACTTTCACCTCAGATTGAGAGTACACCTTACCACGATGTCAGATGCATCGTTTCAGGACAGTCTGATGTGGAATTACAAAATAAGAGCCTCCCAAATCTCATAAAAAATATGCTGCATCTCTACATTCAAAAATCTATAAAAACTAAAGTTATAGATTGCACAGGCCACTTTCACCTCAGATTGAGAGTACACCTTGCCACAATGTCAGCTGCATCGTTTCAGGACAGTCTGATGTGTAATTACAAAATAAAAGCCTCCCAAATCTCATAAAAAAGCTGCTGCATCTCTACTTTGAAAAATGTAAATTTAAAAAAGTTATAGATTGCACAGGCCACTTTCACCTCAGATTGAGAGTACACCTTGCCACAATGTCAGCTGCATCGTTTCAGGATGGTCTGATGTGGAATTACAAAATAAGTGCCTCCCAAATATCATAAATGAGATGCTGCATCTATTTCAGAAAATCTATAAAATTTTAAGTTATAGATTGCACAGGCCACTTTCACCTCAGATTGAGAGTACACATTGCCACAATGTCAGCTGCATCGTTTCAGGACAGTCTGATGTGTAATTACAAAATAAGAGCCCCCCAAATATCATAAATGAGATGCTGCATCGATTTCAGAAAATCTATAAAATTTTAAGTTATAGATTGCACAGGCCACTTTCACCTCAGATTGAGAGTACACATTGCCACAATGTCAGCTACATCGTTTCAGTACTGTCTGATGTGTAATTACAAAATAAGAGCCTCTCAAATCTCATAAACAAGCTGCTTCATCTCTACTTTCAAAATTATATATTTAAAAAAGTTATAGATTGCACAGGCCACTTTCCCCTCAGATTGAGAGTACACCTTGCCACGATGTCAGATACATAGTTTCAGGACGGTCTGATGTGGAATTACAAAATAAGAGCCTCCCAAATCTCATAAATGGGATGCTGCATCTCTATTTTCAAAAATCTATAAAAATCTAAGTTATAGATTGCACAGGCCACCTTCACCTCAGATTGAGAGTACACCTTGCCACAATGTCAGCTGCATCGTTTCAGGACAGTCTGATGTGTAATTACAAAATAAAAGCATCCCACATCTAAAAAAAATACTGCTGCATCTCTACTTTGAAAAATGTAAATTTAAAAAAGTTATAGATGGCACAGGCCACTTTCACCTCAGATTGAGAGTACACCTTGCCACAATGTCAGCTGCATCGTTTCAGGAAGGTCTGATGTGGAATTACAAAATAAGAGCCTCCCAAATATCATAAACAAGCTCCTTCATCTCTACTTTCAAAATGATACATTTAAAAAAGTTATGGATTGCACAGGACACTTTCACCTCAGATTGAGAGTACACCTTGCCACAATGTCAGCTGCATCGTTTCAGGACAGTCTGATGTGTAATTACAAAATAAGAGCCCCCCCCAAATATAATAAATGAGATGCTACATCTCTATATAAAAAAATCTATAAAAATTAAAGTTATAAAATGCACAGGCCACTTTCACCTCAAATTGAGAGTACACCTTGCCACAATGTCAGCTGCATTGTTTCAGGACGGTCTGATGTGGAATTACAAAATAAGAGCCTCTGAAATCTAATAAATAGGATGCTGCATCTCTATATTCAAAAATCTATAAAAATCTAAGTTATAGATTGCACAGGCCACTTTCACCTCAGATTGAGAGTACACCTTGCCACAATGTCAGATGCATCGTTTCAGGACAGTCTGATGTCTAATTACAAAATAAAAGTCCTCGCAAATCTCAAAAATAAAGCTGCTGCATCTCTACTTTCAAAATGATATATTGAAAAAAAATATTGATTGCACAGGCCACTTTCACCTCAGATTTAGAGTACACCTAGCCAAAATGTCAGCTGCATCGTTTCAGGACAGTCTGATGTGTAATTACAAAATAAAAGCATCCCACATCTAAAAAAAAAACTGCTGCATCTCTACTTTGAAAAATGTAAATTTAAAAAAGTTATAGATGGCACAGGCCACTTTCACCTCAGATTGAGAGTACACCTTGCCACAATGTCAGCTGCATCGTTTCAGGAAGGTCTGATGTGGAATTACAAAATAAGAGCCTCCCAAATATCATAAACAAGCTCCTTCATCTCTACTTTCAAAATGATACATTTAGAAAAGTTATGGATTGCACAGGACACTTTCACCTCAGATTGAGAGTACACCTTGCCACAATGTCAGCTGCATCGTTTCAGGACAGTCTGATGTGTAATTACAAAATAAGAGCCCCCCCAAATATAATAAATGAGATGCTACATCTCTATATAAAAAAATCTATAAAAATTAAAGTTATAAAATGCACAGGCCACTTTCACCTCAAATTGAGAGTACACCTTGCCACAATGTCAGCTGCATTGTTTCAGGACGGTCTGATGTGGAATTACAAAATAAGAGCCTCCCAAATCTAATAAATAGGATGCTGCATCTCTATATTCAAAAATCTATAAAAATCTAAGTTATAGATTGCACAGGCCACTTTCACCTCAGATTGAGAGTACACCTTGCCACAATGTCAGATGCATCGTTTCAGGACAGTCTGATGTCTAATTACAAAATAAAAGCCTCGCAAATCTCAAAAATTAGCTGCTGCATCTCTACTTTCGAAATTATATATTGAAAAAAAATATTGATTGCACAGGCCACTTTCACCTCAGATTTAGAGTACACCTTGCCACGATGTCAGCTGCATCGTTTCAGGACAGTCTGATGTGTAATTACAAAATAAAGGCCTCCCACATCTAAAAAAAACTGTTGCATCTCTACTTTCAAAAATGTATATTAAAAAAAGTTATAGATTGCACAGGCCACTTTCACCTCTGATTGAGAGTACACCTTGCCACAATGTCAGATGCATCGTTTCAGGACAGTCTGATGTGTAATTACAAAATAAAAGCCTCCCAAATCTCATAAAAAAGCTGCTGCATCTCTACTTTCAAAAATCTATAAAAACAAAAGTTATAGATTGCACAGGCCACTTTCACCTCAGATTGAGAGTACACCTTGCCACGATGTCAGCTGCATCGTTTCAGGACAGTCTGATGTGTAATTACAAAATAAAGGCCTCCCACATCTAAAAAAAAACTGTTGCACCTCTACTTTCAAAAATGTATATTAAAAAAAGTTATAGATTGCACAGGCCACTTTCACCTCTGATTGAGAGTACACCTTGCCACAATGTCAGATGCATCGTTTCAGGATGGTCTGATGTGAGATTACAACATAAGAGCCTCCCAAATCTCATAAATAGGATGCTGCATCTCTATATTCAAAAATCTATAAAAATCTAAGTTATAGATTGCACAGGCCACTTTCACCTCAGATTGAGAGTACACCTTGCCACGATGTCAGATGCATCGTTTCAGGACAGTCTGATGTGGAATTACAAAATAAGAGCCCCCCAGATCTCATAAATGGGATGCTGCATCTCTATATTCAAAAATCTATAAAAATCTAAGTTATAGATTGCACAGGCCACTTTCACCTCAGATTGAGAGTACACCTTGCCACAATGTCAGCTGCATCGTTTCAGGACAGTCTGATGTGTAATTACAAAATAAAAGCCTCCCAAATCTCATACAAAAGCTGCTGCATCTCTACTTTCAAAAATCTATAAAAACAAAAGTTATAGATTGCACAGGCCACTTTCACCTCAGATTGAGAGTACACCTTGCCACAATGTCAGCTGCATCGTTTCAGGACAGTCTGATGTGTAATTACAAAATAAAAGCCTCCCAAATCTCATTAAAAAGCTGCTGCATCTCTACTTTGAAAAATGTCAATTTAAAAAAGTTATAGATTGCACAGGCCACTTTCACCTCAGATTGAGAGTACACCTTGCCACAATGTCAGCTGCATCGTTTCAGGACAGTCTGATGTGTAATTACAAAATAAAAGCCTCCCACCTCAGATTGAGAGTACACCTTGCCACAATGTCGGCTGCATCGTTTCAGGACAGTCTGATGTGTAATTACAAAATAAAAGCCTCCCAAATCTAATAAATAGGATGCTGCATCTCTATATTCAAAAATCTATAAAAATCTAAGTTCTAGATTGCACAGGCCACTTTCACCTCAGATTGAGAGTACACCTTGCCACAATGTCGGCTGCATCATTTCAGGACAGTCTGATGTGTAATTACAAAATAAAAGCCTCCCAAATCTAATAAATAGGATGCTGCATCTCTATATTCAAAAATCTATAAAAATCTAAGTTCTAGATTGCACAGGCCACTTTCACCTCAGATTGAGAGTACACCTTGCCACAATGTCAGCTGCATCGTTTCAGGACAGTCTGATGTGTAATTACAAAATAAGAGCGCCCCAAATATCATAAATGAAATGCTACATCTCTATATAAAAAAATCTATAAAAATTGAAATTATACATTGCACAGACCACTTTCACCTCAGACTGAGAGTACACCTTACCACAATGTCAGCTTTGAGCATCTCTACTTTCAAAAAGCTATAAAAATAAAAGTTCTAGGGTCCACATACCATTTTCAACTCAGATTAAGAGTACAACATCAACTACAAAAAGACATAATGTTCTGATGTTGAATTTCACACATAAAAATGTTTAATTTTATAATAATTTAAGACCTTTCTTTCACATTTTTCACAAAACAGTGTTTATACTCAATTTAATCAAAACAATTTACCATTTACAACTATTAATAACAATTTAAAAGAACAACTGCACACTTCAAAAAAAAAAAAAAAAAAAAAAGGAAAAAGAAAAAAGTTTGTTTTATTAAAACACTTTAAGAGCACAATATGCAGCTCCATCTGTTAGCTCTGGCCTGTTCCAGGTCTTCTTTGGCCATACCCAGGCACTTTTCATGGTACCACCTTTCACATGAGTCACATTGGATCTAGAAATGTATTAGTTGGAAATATCAGGGAACTGCTACAGTTTAATATTGCTATTGCTTTTCACTTTATCTAGTGGTTAAACTCACCCAATTTATGAAACGATGCACACATCCAGTAGGCTTTTTAAGGGAACACATGGAACAGTTTTCGGCTTCATCGAACACTGTAATTTTCATATAAACAAAAATTAGTAAAGCAAACAAATATTTTACTCTCGATCCAGCCTTTAAATCAGGCTTCAAAACAGTAATTTACCTCCAGTGACAATAACAATGTGTGTTACTTGTTTTTTCAACATTGGTGGTGGCATGTAGACAAACGTGGCATTTACATCCCCTTCAATTTGGTGAACATATGTTTATATGACATTGGAGATCAAATACTTTCATGTATTTAGGCCTCTGCATAGTCATCTGGCATCTGTAGTTGTTATTTTTCAGTTGTTAACCTAAAATTTTTGTTACCATGGATTACCCTTGATTGTAGAGAGACCTATCAGATGTAGGTAATGCAAGATTATAATATACCGTAACTGTAACTGAAAAGTGACATTCTTATTATAACCATATCTAACTGTCAAGCTGCTTAACAGACTTGGTATGCATGAGAGTTTCCATTTCCGGAGAGAAAGCCATTCAAATAGTGATGTTTACCATCTTTGGACTGGCACTGTATATTGTAAAGTACAAAATCACTTAAAAACTTTTGATTATTATAAGCTAATAGTTAACAAAGTGCCATTAGTACATTAGTCAACTTCATACAAACACTGATTTAGTAAGTCAATGTCACTGGAATCAACACTGTTATTAACCATTTTATAATACGGTTCCATTGTTTAACTTACTACAATTGATAAGTTATGTAAAAGTACTGTTCATTCTTAGTCCATGCTGACTAAATTAGTTAAACCTATGTTTTCAACATTAACTAATTCATAGTTACATTCAGAAGTTATAAGCAACAATATGTATTTTTCATATCTCTTGACCACTAGGTAGGACAACACCAAAACACTGAAGGTAGTCTTAGGTCATACTTGTTATAACACACACAAAGTCTCGATTTGCCAAACAGTTGCAGAGATATAGCCTCTCATCCTTTTTTAGATGTTTTCGTAGAATTCGTACGTGTCTTATTCGATAATGGGCTGGACAAATAAATTTGAATGCCAAAATTTTATGCCCGCATTTTCTGAAGATGATCTGAGCAAATTTTTGCTGAAAATCAGACAATCCAACAAGTAGGTTTTTCGAACAATAGAAATTAGCGAAAAAATAACCTTATGACTTTTACAATTTTGGAAATCATTCGATTCAGCATGAGCCAATATTTCCTTCTGTGGCTTATGCTTTAAAAGTTCTTATAATAATCATGAGTAAAAATTTGGAGACTCCAAATTTGCTTTGGTTAATGTGTTGAGACTGTGCTCTATCATTGTACCAAATTTGACAACTTTCCTGCAAGTGGCTCTATGGGCTGCCATAGACTCGAGTGGAAGAAATGGACAAAGAAGAATAAGAACTTTGGTGCTTGGCCCCTAATAATAATGCCAATGGATACAATGTGTGCCTATGCATTTCTACTAATAACTCTAATAATTTCAATTTATAAATTATTTGTTATACTATAATAATTTGTTATACAGCAGACAAGAACTTGTTTTACAAACCTGATGCTTTGAGTATCTGTAGAGCCATCATTTTTCGTTCATTGGCCATTTCCTTTCTGGAAGTTCCAAATTGTAAAATGGGAACATTTGGAAATGCTTTCATTATTTCCCTTGCCATCTAAAAAAATCAATGATATAAGACCATCATGTAATATGTCAGACTCCAGCATATGGCAGCTTTTTTTAACTAGAATTCCCCTAATCTTTTACTTGTCATTTTGTACAATCAAGTATGAATAAGACAATGGACATAAATATTTACTTAATATAAAGAAGATAAGAGAGAGAGAGAGGTATTACAGTACATGTCACATACCAAGACAACAATGACGCCACAGCTACTGCCATCCTGCTGGACTGAATGTGTCATAACTCCTCCTTTCCACTGTATATTCTGCCACTCTGTTTTTCTTTGTTGCGTATTCCTCATTTGTATGTACTCACTAGGTGTGATGTATAATTAAAATATGTGTTAATTAGGAACAAAGTACATAAAATTTGAAATCAAATTACTAGTCTATTCCAAATGTTTAATATTCATATGTTTATAACTTAATTATTATATTGTTTTTTTTTATTCTTAGTTTCCAGAATGTAAATTATGTAAATAATTGTATTACTTTAAAGTCATACAAAGTCTAAACAATGTTTGCATCAATTGTGATTTGATTCATTTAACCTTTAGGCCTCCTGGTCAGTAATTACTTGTGATATGGGAAAAATAGCAATATGACATAATGACATCTTTTAAACACTTCAGTCTATGCATGCTTATTGGGTTCTTTGGTGTACCACTGTGGTGAATGCAAATCTATTAAAATGTATCTTTAGTATCCCCAGCAACTGAACATCTTCACAATAATCGATGTTTGTTTGTCGATGAGCTATCTATCCATATTTTTTTCACCTGCTGTGTGTATTTACTGTTCAGTTATTTATTCAATGATGATTTATATATAATATAAATATTATTTATATATTATTATAATACTAGCACAAAACTACTATTTGGAATTTTACAAATGCTAAATTGTATTTTGTTACCAAGTACTTGTATTATTATTTACTTGTAATGTTTAATGAAAATAAAGTTGTATTTAAGCTGTATCTAAAGATAATGAGAAATGTCCCACCAATATCAATAACTTGTACACATTCTATGCCATGAAAGCAAAACCTTTAGATGTGTAATAACAGTAGACAAAGTCATTAAAACTTTGTTAGTGGGTAGGTAAATAAATATAGAAAATTCTGTGCAACTGCATTCACGTAGCCATAGAATGTGGCTTAAGGATGTGACAATGAGTTACATAAAGAATACCTGAGTTTTTGGGCAGCATGAATTGAGTCATCTTTCTCTGTGGGACTTCTTGATGGGTCTACCAGGTACACTGTGTGGTTGACCGCATTTATGAACTGAAAATGATAAGGTGAAACAACTGATACTAATACTGAGTAGATCCAGATTTGGTAATGACAAAATGAAGTTATTCACCTACTCACCAGAAACTTCCAATGGACATTGTCAATGTTCACAAAAGAAACAATTCCCTGGTAATTGTTCAAGTTAATCTACCAAAGAACACAAACATTATATCAGCTTTGCAATTATTAAGTACATTTGCCTTTTAAAAATATTATGACATTAACCATAATTCTGCATGTGGTTAGGGTTATAATACTTAAGATATATAGTATTGGTCTTTGGAAACACATACACACGAAATTGCATATCCATACTATAGTCAGTCCACCATAACTACCTTTGACAATTTTTGCCGGGCAAGCTGAGGTTTTTCCCCAAACAGAATCACACCTGCCATGTAGTGATTAAGAATGTAAATGGAATTCCCGATCTCTAGCTCACTGGCAGCAATATGAAACAGGGCTTCAATTATCTATGGAAAACAATTGCATATTTTTTTAGAAAATTAGTGTTATACATTAAGAGTACAACATTTACAAACCATTGATCACATCATTGTTCTATCTAGAATAAATATTTGTCTTATTATTATTTACAATATACAAAATGCTATTGTCTATGTAACATTTGCAGCAATTTGTACTTTTATCTCAAAATGAGTAACTGTGTTTGAATTTAACCATTTCAATATTGCAATGTATACACACATAAACACATGCTATAAAGAACCACACAGTATTTATCCATATGTTACCCTGGACCATAAAAGCAGTCATAAGGCTAAATTGTTTAAAATATTTACACATCATCTGAAAGCTGAATAAATAAGCTTTCCATTAATTTATGGTTTATTAGAATTTGAAAATACTGAGAAAATCGGATTTAAATTTGTCCAAATGAAATCCTTAGTAATGCATATTACAAATAAAAAATTAAGTTTTGATACATTAACTTTTAAGTCTGTGATCTGCCATAATGCAAGACGACGCATGACATGCCTACTTGAGAACATGCTCAGAAGGACGTGCTTAGAACAGTTTGGACATGAATGAAGACGTAAAAAAAAACTATATAAATACTTTTCAGGTTCTAGCATAGACTGATCGTTTTGTGCCTTTAAACATCAATGTATCGTTACAAGACACAGGGTTTAATTTGGTTTTGTTTATGTTTTTTGTGGCGAGTATGTAATCATTTAGTAGCTCTTTATTATTTGTCCTTGTTAATTTGTAGTTCTTAATGAGTCTAATTTCATTCTGTTATTTTTTGTCCCCTAATAGGCAGTCCTACATGGAATTTTACTTTCAGATTTGTTGTGTCCATATTTGTTAATCGTGGTAGATTAAGTGGTAATGTAGATCTACTCATTATTCCTGCACTACATTCTTTACAGTTATGTATGAAACATGGACCTTTATTTTATAGTATATCTATAATTTTATATACAGGTTTATAGTTATGAAAAGTTACTTAAGCCTATTTTAAATATAAAAAATAAATGTATGCTGTACCTCGCCATTTAGCCACTGGTGTGGCCGAAGTGTACACAGTTCACTGTGATGAATGATAAATGATGTTACTTTGGTTTGTGTAGGGACCACAGAAACCACAACCTCAGTGTCTCTCCTTTTCCACAAAGTGGTGAGCTACAAATTTCAACCAAACATGAAAGACAGTTAAACAGAAAGGTGATATGTTTCAATAAGATTCAATAAGACTGTTTTTATTCTTTAAAATATGAAAACAAACTAGAACATTTAAAAGGTAATACTATGAGTATGAACATTTGATAAAATAAAGCATTCTTACTTGATTCTGTGGGGTTGCTGTTGTCTTTGACTTGATATCAACAATGTTTTCATGGTCCCCCTCCAGGGATGACCTTGGCTGTGGGGGCGAGATTTGTTTTCCAATGGGACCCTCAGAAACTGAGGACTATCAACAGTTTAAAAACAGATCAGATTTTTAAGGAGCCTCATGAGAAAGTGCTTCTGTTTGTCTTTTAAATCAATTTGTTTTTGTTGTTTTTTTTGGAGTGGATGAAATTTCCATTGGTGCATAAGAATTAGGACTGTTATGTTATGTGAAGATTATGAATTTCATTTATTTCTGTAGAACGCATGAAAGCATTACATTGACACTATACCTTCTTTTTTGATGTCTTGAAAGGGAAAGGCTTGGGAATTGGTGAGACATATCTTCCCCGTTTTTTCTGTTGCTTTTCTTTCCATATTTCTTTTTCTACTCTGTAAGTCTACATAAAGTAAGGGATTTGTAGATATGGTTTACATATCAAAGCATAGAATGGAATGACACACTACATGTAATTCTCCTGTAAATATTCTAACCTTCCTTCGGAAAACTCTTTCGGAGTCCTCATACTCCTTCAGGAGTGCAGTGTGGCTAATCCGATACTGGGCTACAAAGTCATCAAGCCTGGTGAGCCGGCCAGAAGTAAAACGAATATGTTTCAAGTCCCACTGGCTCTTTTCCATTACTCCTTGAGTTTTGTTGTCCTTTGTAATGTTCTGAGAAAGGATACAAAGACAGGTGAAAACATAATTTATCTGTACGAAAAAATAAGAGTTGTGTCACAATTTACTCGAATGGTACAAACTATATAATTACTTGTCTTGTAAGCTTTCTCAGGGCATTGTATCTCCTGGAGCACTGCTTATATTGTGGTCCTGTCCCATGTCGTCCAAGGTCACCTTTGTATTAAAAAAAAACAAAAATTTTTTTTCAAATTGTCAGAGAACACACCGTCTGATATTTCTGTCCAAAAGGGAAATGTGACTTAGTTATATGACAAACCTAGCATTATCCCGGTCCATAATCCAGCAAATGGCAGAACATATTTCTTGAGGTGATCAATAAGCCCTTTGCCATTGGTACACATTGACCTCTCCATGCTTGTCCAGTGGGGCATTAGAAATAATTGCATTGCAACGTTTTGCAAATCTGTTGCTTCCTGTAATATCCTAAAAATAATGCAACAATGTGTTATTAGAGGTGTTTTACAGTTTTTCTCAGATATTTTGGAGCATTTTAAGATCAGAAATGAAATTTTCAAAACTACTTGTTCAACCTCCACATCATATATTATCTTGTGCACATCATCATAAAAGCAATCTCTCACTACTCTGAACAAATTTTGACCACTTTTGTACAACCATTTTACTGACTGTGCACAACTGTTTGCTGTTTTCTACATTATAAATAGTTTTTTGTAATGATGATCCAAAAATATTATACTGGTTCTCTGTTAAAATTACACTGCATGCACAAGTTTTTTTTTGTGTGTTTACCTCTGTTATTTTATCTTTTTCTCCACTGGTTTCGTGTCTTTTAATTTTCTATCACAATGACATTGTAATGCATTTTTATGGTCAGACCACAAGTACAGTACAGCAGAATTTTGAATCGTGTCCATTGTCTTGTAATTAATATCGCACATGCAGTAATGTGTAAATTTGGGCTGTTGAAATGTATATATTACATACATAAGAAACTCAGCCTTGTGCATTTCCTAACATGTGTACTCCATGGGAATCGAACCCATAACCTTTTGCACTGCTAATGCAATGCTCTACCACTGAGCCACAGGAACACACACATAAGGAAACCGTGCTTTTACGGACTGACATTATGACTTAAATATTTTTGACATTTGTGAACAATGACAAAAGGGTTTTGTCATTTGTCATTATCATGTCAATGGTCTATTTCTTGACACAAATACTTACTTTTAAGAGATTAACTATGGATTTTTGGAGAGTAATACTTTTGCAAGTAATCCATTGTTGAATGCTGTTTGTACAAATTGTTTTGAGATATGCACGTACTGGTTTGCAATATTAATAATGATTTAAGAAATTCTCCAAACTAACTGATAATAACTGTAAATTGTAGTACTTGTCACATTTGCAGCATTTCAAGAGAAGACAACAGTCTTTGTGGTTACCAGTATGTCCTCCTTAGTCCAATAACCAAAATAATAATTGAAGGAGAGGATTGAGTGGATGCCGCTGATCATATCCTTTCTTCAATATATATATATATATATATTATCTAATTAATTTTGTGTAATTATTAATAAAGTGTTTGATCAGTATTTAACTTCCAAGATTGTTGTATGATTTAACTTAATAAGTAAAAAGCCATCTATATACGTATAGATAGATGCATGCTGCTTACACAGATATATATTTTCCCTTTTATAAGTGTTTAGAAGTAACAGACAGGAGCATATGTGAGACAGGAGCATATGTATTCCTTCTCCTAGGGTCACAAGGCCAACTAAAAGGGTCAGGGGAGGCCCTTCCTCTACGTGCGCTGCGAGGGACGAAAAGAAATATAGAACTGTGAATCCTGTTCTATCCTCTATTTCTATTCCTCAAGATTAATGTCGGCCTATTATGTGTGTGTATCCAACCGTAGTGATAAGAGACTTGCCAGTGCTAGAGAACCTTGAATTGTAGATATGGGCTTTGTGTGTATGTGGGTGTGTGTCAGCACCTATGTTCTGTACAGAAGAATAGTTTCTGCTGACATTGCTGACATCTGGACCTGAGATGAGGTGTCTTCTTCACCCGTGATGATGCCTGCTACAATTATTGGAGATATGCTGAAGATGTTTATGCCCATATGTGAAGATTGTCTAAGTTTATCTAGGTTTTGGAACCACTCAGATTGCTGCTGACCAGCGCTTTGACGCAACTAATGTCTTCTGTCTGGAGTATAACTGTGTTTGATTTTTTATTGTACGGGGCTGGCCTACGAACTCCGTCGAGAGTATTGAAGCTGACTTCTGCTGATGAAATTGCAAACTATTTTCTTCAAATAAAATTATTATTATTAATTGAACTCATCTCTGACTCCTGGTCTTCATTGCCAAATGTCTGGTCCTTGGGTTTTAACTGTAAATTCCCCAACATAATAAAATAATAAAAGTTCTCACTTTGACCTTTTTGACAGTTACCATGTCCTATAGATAGATAGATATATAGATATATAGATAGATAGATAGATCAGGAAGGTCAGATGATAGATCTAACATTTACCTTCAAGTCCTCTGCATCACCTCTAGACTTGGTAGTCTCATCCGATGGAGTCCCTTTTTTCTGCAGCCACGATTGCAGGTTCTTGAAGTGCTTCTCAACACTTGCACCACAGCATGGACTGGAGAAAACAACTGTAGCACTTTGAACCATGTCATCCAGTTCTTTTAAAGTGCTTGCAGTTGTGAGGGCACCAAAGACATGCATTGCCAGGTGGTAGTGGTTTGTTGCACTGAGGAAAGTAATATCATAATTGAATTTGAATTTTTAAAAACTAACATGACAGCATTTATGGATATTACGTTACTTGTGTGAACTAAAACCCCATTATGCTCTGCATTTAAGACTTGCTGCTGTATTAGAAATGTACTTAATGCAGACAAATTTCATAATATATTTCTTTAATGTATACTACAAGGATTTTGTAGTAATAATACATTCTGCTTACTACTTTCTGCACATTTCCTTCGCATTCTTCATCACATGGCTGAGGCATCTATGCAGAATTGGCACATCAAAGTCTTCCGGTTTCCCTTTTCCACTTGCAATGTTGTAATAGTGGTTTATTGTGTCAGTCAGGTTTTTTTTGGCAAATGCCATGCATATAGCCTGCATTAACACAATTGACCCATCACAAATGACCATGACAGGTGACCGCATGCCCTTCCTTCCAAACCACCTTGCCACGTCTGTTAGAAATGCCTCAAGAAAATACAAAACTGAGGCTGTGGTGTGGTCGCAAGTAAGGTACGTGGCAACAGGAAATGGAGATGAGGTTTTGTGTGGATTTCTGACCACCAACTCATATACATAGAATGGAGGTGATCCTGTCTCTCTCCTCATTATGCTTCCAGTCGCATCTAGATAAATTATGTCCTCCTGGCATCGTTCCTGATAAATGTGTATACTCCTTTTTGACCACAGCAGGACCCCTTTTGGGTGTAGCATCACTTTCTGGAGTACCTCATCTGGACTCTTTGTTCTCTTTTGTAGCATTATTTGAAGGCTGATTATTTCATTGCTGTGTTGGCGGCTTGACTTACGGGCTTCCCATGAAATGTTTTTCAAGACATTGCGACTCGGAGCAACATCTCTACAGCCGGACTCCATTACATCCTCAGGTATTTTGGCTATGTTCTCTAGAAACATTGCTCGTGGGAGCTGTTTTTGTAATTCCTTCCCTAATGTTTTTCTGTCATTTGCTCTTACAGGTCTTCTTTTAAGTTCAGTGCGATTATGTATGCACTGTTCACCCTGAAATTCAACTGTTGCTTTAAGGTCCTTGTCACTATCCACAGTCACTGTAACAGTGACTGGACAATCTTCAAATCGGCAGTAGGCAAGACATGAAAATTCTGGGCTGGTTTGTTTCAAACCCAATCCTTTCAGTCTGTGTCTTTTAAAAGCAAATGAACAGTATGGGTGTATTGTCCTCAGCCCTTTGGAAATTACTGTGGTCCATTGAAGTCCTGCAAAGCCTCTTTTTTTCCTCTTCTTTATCAGGTTATCCCACTCACTCTTGTCAATGAAAAAGAAGGAGGGGTTCTTAGGCACACAGATTTTGACAAACCCGTCTTCATCTGATTCACTAATCATGAAGCCCTAATGGAAAAAGTACAATGTTAATGGTTTGCCATGAAGAAAAAATTGTTTTTTAAAAACGATCATCTACACTAAACTACTTATGTGTTACGTGTGAAAGTTTAATCTGTACTAGAAAAACGTAATTATTTGTCTGTTGCTTAAGATGGTGCTGCTTATTTGGGGGACACATTTGGACTGTTCACTTGTCCATGTGCATTTTTCTAACATGGATGCGCAAAATTTCAATAACTATTTCTTCTTTATTAATTTATCAATTTATGGTTCCACAATATTCCAAACCAAACTATGTAGTTTAATTCTAAAACAGTTTTTGTGTTATTAATATTGTCAAACCTGACTACGTAGAAATTCAAACATCAAAAATGTAAAGTGACATTACAAAAATAAACAAATTACTTATAGTTATAAAATAACATTATTATTTTAATTCATAATTTAAAAAAATTAAACAGTGGATGGGGGGGACTTTATTTTTCTAAAGCATTATATTGGTCCATTTCAGCTGTGACAAAGTTACTTCAACAACTGCTTTACATTTTCATGTCTTTTAAAGGTGAAGCAATAAAGGGAATATGTGTTTGTTTGGGTTGATTTTAAATATAATAATAGTGTTCATCAACGTTTTAACATTTATGCATTTAGCAGACACTTTTATCCAAGGCTACTTACAGTGCATTCAGGCTTTACTTTTTTTTTACTTCGTTTTTAACAACATGTATGTACAGTACAGACCACAAGTTTGGACACACCTTCTCATTCTAAGAGTTTTCTTTATTTTCATGAATATGAAAATTGTAGAGTCACACTGAAGGCATCAAGGGCTATTTAACCAAGAAGGAGAGTGATGATGTGCTGCGCCAGATGACCTGGCCTCCACAGTCACCGGACCTGAACCCAATCCAGATGGTTTGGGGTGAGCTGGACCGCAGACAGAAGACAAAAGGGCCAACAAGAGCTAAGCATCTCTTGGGGAACTCCTTCAAGACTGTTGGAAGACCATTTCAGGTGACTAGCTCTTGAAGCTCATCAAGAGAATGCCAAGAGTGTGCAAAGCAGTAATCAAAACAAAAGGTGGCTACTTTGAAGAACCTACAATATGACATATTTTCAGTTGTTTCACACTTTTTTGTTATGTATATAATTCCATATATAATCCCACATGTGTTAATTCATAGTTTTGATGCCTTCAGTGTGAATCTACAATTTTCACAGTTGTGAAAATAAAGAAAACTCTTTGAATGAGAAAGTGTGTCCAAACTTTTGGTCTGTACTGTATGTTGGGAATTTAACCTATGACATTTTGCGCTGCTAACAAAATGCTCTACCACTGAGCCTCAGGAACCAAAATTTGAAAAAATATGACTTTGAGAAATCACAGACTGAACCTTTATTATCATGTGAAACCATAACAATTATAACCCTGAAGTGGACCATTGTCTTTCTAAAGGATACTGTGAAAAACTCTCCTGAATGTCAAAGGTATTTGGATCAGAAACTTTTCAATTACCAGACTGGCCTAGTGGCCTCAAATACCCTGAACTGTTTTAAATGAATCACAAACAGTGATAACTTACTTGGACTGGAGACTCACATCTTTCCTCTCCAGCGGCACTTCCACTGTCCTCGGATGGCACTGTATATGGGGACGAATCTGGCTGGTGCTTTTACAGAAAGACAGAAAATACTGTTATTACAACGTAAGAAGTCTTACATGAAAAAGATGTCGGTACCAAAAAGGTTGACTAACTGGTTCAGAAGACTTGCGTCTTTCATCTCCAGCGGCACTTCCACTGTCCTCGGATGGCACTGGAGATGGGGACGAATCTGGCTGGTGCTTTTACAGAAAGACAGAAAATACTGTTATTACAACGTAAGAAGTCTTACATGAAAAAGATGTCAGTACCAAAAAGGTTGACTAACTGGTTCAGAAGACTTGCGTCTTTCATCTCCAGCGGCACTTCCACTGTCCTCGGATGGCACTGGAGATGGGGACGAATCTGGCTGGTGCTTTTACAGAAAGACAGAAAATTCTGTTATTACAACGTAAGAAGTCTTACATGAAAAAGATGTCAGTACCAAAAAGGTTGACTGACTGGTTCAGAAGACTTGCATCTTTCATCTCCTTCGGCACTTCCACTGTCCTCGGATGGCACTGGAGATGGGGACGAATCTGGCTGGTGCTTTTACAGAAAGACAGAAAATACTGTTATTACAACGTAAGAAGTCTTACATGAAAAAGATGTCGGTACCAAAAAGGTTGACTGACTGGTTCAGAAGACTTGCGTCTTTCATCTCCAGCAGCACTTCCACTGTCCTCGGATGGCACTGTATATGGGGACGAATCTGGCTGGTGCTTTTACAGAAAGACAGAAAATACTGTTATTAAAACGTAAGAAGTCTTACATGAAAAAGATGTCGGTACCAAAAAGGTTGACTGACTGGTTCAGAAGACTTGCGTCTTTCATCTCCAGCAGCACTTCCACTGTCCTCGGATGGCACTGTATATGGGGACGAATCTGGCTGGTGCTTTTACAGAAAGACAGAAAATACTGTTATTACAACGTAAGAAGTCTTACATGAAAAAGATGTCGGTACCAAAAAGGTTGACTGACTGGTTCAGAAGACTTGCGTCTTTCATCTCCAGCGGCACTTCCACTGTCCTCGGATGGCACTGGAGATGGGGACGAATCTGGCTGGTGCTTTTACAGAAAGACAGAAAATTCTGTTATTACAACGTAAGAAGTCTTACATGAAAAAGATGTCGGTACCAAAAAGGTTGACTGACTGGTTCAGAAGACTTGCGTCTTTCATCTCCAGCAGCACTTCCACTGTCCTCGGATGGCACTGGATATGGGGACGAATCTGGCTGGTGCTTTTACAGAAAGACAGAAAATACTGTTATTACAACGTAAGAAGTCTTACATGAAAAAGATGTCGGTACCAAAAAGGTTGACTGACTGGTTCAGAAGACTTGCGTCTTTCATCTCCAGCGGCACTTCCACTGTCCTCGGATGGCACTGGAGATGGGGACGAATCTGGCTGGTGCTTTTACAGAAAGACAGAAAATTCTGTTATTACAACGTAAGAAGTCTTACATGAAAAAGATGTCGGTACCAAAAAGGTTGACTGACTGGTTCAGAAGACTTGCGTCTTTCATCTCCAGCAGCACTTCCACTGTCCTCGGATGGCACTGGAGATGGGGACGAATCTGGCTGGTGCTTTTACAGAAAGACAGAAAATTCTGTTATTACAACGTAAGAAGTCTTACATGAAAAAG
Organism: Carassius auratus; assembly: GCF_003368295.1. Classification (NCBI taxonomy): domain Eukaryota; kingdom Metazoa; phylum Chordata; class Actinopteri; order Cypriniformes; family Cyprinidae; genus Carassius; species Carassius auratus. The sequence continues at coordinate 16,206 of NW_020527030.1, read as the reverse complement.
ATGTCGGTACCAAAAAGGTTGACTGACTGGTTCAGAAGACTTGCGTCTTTCATCTCCAGCAGCACTTCCACTGTCCTCGGATGGCACTGTATATGGGGACGAATCTGGCTGGTGCTTTTACAGAAAGACAGAAAATTCTGTTATTACAACGTAAGAAGTCTTACATGAAAAAGATGTCAGGTACCAAAAAGGTTGACTAACTGGTTCAGAAGACTTGCGTCTTTCATCTCCAGCAGCACTTCCACTGTCCTCGGATGGCACTGTATATGGGGACGAATCTGGCTGGTGCTTTTACAGAAAGACAGAAAATACTGTTATTAAAACGTAAGAAGTCTTACATGAAAAAGATGTCGGTACCAAAAAGGTTGACTAACTGGTTCAGAAGACTTGCGTCTTTCATCTCCAGCGGCACTTCCACTGTCCTCGGATGGCACTGGAGATGGGGACGAATCTGGCTGGTGCTTTTACAGAAAGATAGAAAAAGTTGGCTTTACAAAGTAGGAATTTGTAGATGAAACAGATGTCAGAACCAAAAAGGTTGACTAACTGGTTCAGACATGTCAACCTGTGACTTTGTCTATGAATCTGAAAATTCTATAATTTCACTAGTAAATATATAAAATTGCATGTAACTGATAAATTTTTAAACCTTAAAAGATTGTGTAAAAAACACTACATATCAACAAGAGAACAACAAGAGAAATGTATATGTACATACATATTTATACATAAAAGTGTGTGTGTGTAATCATATTTTAACTGTAATTTTAATAACCATTTGTGTCAGGAGTCTTGTTTTGAAAACCTTTTAGTGAAACAAAGAAGTGCTCACCTTACGAAATGCTCTAAGAAGTCTATAGCGATTGTTTTTGGTGTTAGGAATGGTATGTGCACTGCACACCTGTCCCCAAAAGCCGTCTTTTCGTGTCACATTATCATCAAATTTGATGACATTTTTTGTCAGGAATTCAACTGACTCCACAATTTCCTCAATTGATACAAGTTTGGTTTTGTTCTATAGAGGAAAAAAAGTCCATTAATACAGTTAAAAACATAGTTGTTGGACATAGTTATTGAACTGCATTTTTATGGATGGATAGTAAAATAAAAAAAAACTAAAATTACTCACCCCAAACACCCTGAATGAGCGCACTCTGGGAGAAAATCCAAAGTGTCAGTATGATGAAAACTTGCGATTAAAATATGTTTCTGCTTTAGGCCTATACAGTGCTCAAAACATAACCATGACATCAGTTTGCAAAGTTATCATCACCGTGATTATTTTTACATGATAGCGTCAACGAGCATCATCAGTTTCTGCAATTGATTGATCTTACGAGTGTCCTAGTAAAACGTCTTTAATTTAAAATAAAGTATTACGTTAACTCAGACATCACAGTAAAATGGTATATAAATAAATGACTGAATAGTGCTACTCAATTGGTTGATCATTAATTTTGCTAATGGTGGATAGCAAACACCGTCACTGTCGATTCAAGTAATTTTCCTTAAATGTCCAACCAAAATATAGCAATTTAGCAGAGGAACTCTATTATGTAATAAAAGTTGCAGTCACCCTTCGTCTTGCTTCGACATCCTTCCAGTCCTCGTGCAACCCTACGATTTTTATGTGTTTACTCTGATGCAGCAATATTGTTGCGAAATGTCAATCGTACTGTAGTGGGCGTTGATGCCCTCAAGATGGATGGCTGTTTAGGTCTCACAAGTGCCTGACAGGAACTTATTAACGTTACGATTTTGCGCTCTTTGAAATGTGGCATTATAAAGTACTATCTGACATTTTTCTTATTCTCATATTCATATTTTGGGACAACTTGTTTACATTTTGTGATATTTTTAAAGTTGTGTACATTTTGGGACTTTTTTTTTTTTTTTTAACAAAAGAGGACCAATCAGGATCATCTTTCTTTGTCATGTCGCTGAACTGCGGCGCGATGAGGAGAGCGCTGAAAAACTGTAAATCAGTGTAGAGAAATAAAGTGAAAGAAAGTGAAGTGACATACAGCCAATTATGGTGACCCATACTTAGAAGTTATTTTCAGTTAGAACAATTTAATTGATTTGGTCTCAATTACAATAATAAATGTTTGCATGTTATTTTAGCCATACTGATGTCCGGAGAGATTTTTTAAATATAAAATAAATGTCATGAATACATTAAATATACATTTTAATTTTAATTTTATTAAATTAAATGTATGCATTTAGAAGATACTTTTATCCAAAGCAACTTACATTGCATTCAGGCTAACATTTTTTTTTTTACCTAACATGTGTTCCTTGGGAATCAAACCCACAGCCTTGCAGTGCTTATGCAAAGCTCTACCACTTGAGCCACAGGAACTATAACTAGAACATTGTTACAACACTAGTTTTATGTTTTAAAACATCTTAAAAGTAAACAGTTTGCGTTTACACAGATGAAACTCTGCAAAAACTTTGAAGATCAGTATCTCAATACTGCTCACAATACAGAAAAAAACCTTAGGTTATATCTGCATTCTGAGCAGTTTTGATATACTGAATTTAAACGTTTTTGCATTCCATATAGCAAAAATGAGGTATATATATTTTTGAGCACTCCAGCGTGATTATAAACATGAAATTATCCAGCCATGGCTACCTGTTTCACAAAAATATAAAGAGGAGGGAAAACAAAGTTTAAAAATCCATCAACCATCCATCTCAATGAGAAAAACCAAAGAATATATTTCTGATGAATGAAAATTATCTTTTGCTGATAATTGAGATTCACAAATTGGTGAAGTGGACCATTTTCACCATCAGGGCAGTAATTAATAATTTTCAATCAACATAAAATGTTACAAAAAGGAAGAGGACGTATGTCTATATCGTCCTAATGCATGGTGAGAAGGAGAGTTGAGTGGCTAAAAACCCTCCAAGGATCACAGCTGGAGAATTGTAGAAAATAGTTAGTCTCAGAAAACCTTAAAAAAAATTGTCAAACAAAATCTACATCAACACATGTTGTTTAGGAGGGTTACAAGAAAAATTATTCTAGCTCATCCAAAAACAAACTAAAGCATATTCAGATATCACACATTATTGGAACCTCAAATGGGACTGGCTTCTATGGTCAGATGAAACAAAAAATTAGCTTTTTAGCAGCAAACACTCAAGAACACAAACCTCAAAAACAACACAGAAATGGGTAATAAAAGGGGGCCTGTATATATGTGTGTGTCTGTGTGTATGTAGACAATGTCTTCAAATATTTTTTGTCTTGTAAAAAAAAAAAAGTGCTTGTGTGTGTGTGTGTTTGGATACAGTGGAAGTGTGAGGTTTCTGATTGCAGAGACACAACGTTGTGAATTTTGGTACGCACTTATTTAAAAATTCCACATTAGACAGTCCTGAAACGATGTGGAACTATGGCAATGTGTACTTTCAATCTGAGGTGGAATGGGTTTGTGCAATCTATAGCTTCAATTTTTATATATTTTTTATTGTTGAGATGTAGCAATTTATTTATGAGATTTGGGAGGCTCTTATTTTGTAATTCCACATCAGACTGTCCTGAAACGATGCAGCTGACATTGTGGCAAGGTGTACTCTCAATTTGAGGTGAAAGTGGCCTGAGCAATCTATAACTTTAATTTTTTATAGATTTTTATAGATTTTCTAATATAGAGATGCAACATCTCATTTATGAGATTTGAGAGGCTCTTATTTTGTAATTCCACATCAGACCGTCCTGATACGATGCAGCTGACATTGTGGCAAGGTGTACTCTCAATCTGAGGTGAAAGTGGCCTGTGCAATCTATAACTTTTTTAAATTGACATTTTTCAAAGTAGAGATGCAGCAGCTTTTTTATGAAATTTGGGAGGCTTTTATTTTGTAATTACACATCAGACTGTCCTGAAACGATGCAGCTGAGATTGTGGCAAGGTGTACTCTCAATCTGAGGTGAAAGTGGCCTGTGCAATCTATAACTTTTTTAAATTTACATTTTTCAAAGTAGAGATGCAGCAGCTTTTTTATGAGATTTGGGAGGCTTTTATTTTGTAATTACACATCAGACTGTCCTGAAACGATGCAGCTGACATTGTGGCAAGGTGTACTCTCAATCTGAGGTGAAAGTGGTCTGTGCAATCTATAACTTTTATTTTTAGATATTTTTGAATGTAGAGATGCAGCAGCTTTTTTATGAGATTTGGGAGGCTCTTATTTTGTAATTCCACATCAGACCGTCCATATATGATGCAGCTGACATTGTGGTAAGGTGTACTCTCAATCTGAGGTGAAAGTGGCCTGTGCATTGTATAACTTAAATTTTTATAGATTTTTTATACAGAGATGTAGCATCTCATTTATTATATTTGGGGGGCTCTTATTTTGTAATTCGACATCAGACCGTCCTGGAACGATGCAGCTGACATTGTGGCAAGGTGTACTCTCAATCTGAGGTGAAAGTGGCCTGTGCAATCTATAACTTTTTTTAATATACTTTTTTGAAAGTAGAGATGCAGCAGCTTTTTTATGAGATTTGGGAGGCTTTTATTTTGTAATTACACATCAGACTGTCCTGAAACGATGCAGCTGACATTGTGGCAAGGTGTACTCTCAATCTGAGGTGAAAGTGGCCTGTGCAATCTATAACTTAGATTTTTATAGATTTTTGAATATAGAGATGAAGCATCCCATTTATGAGATTTGGGAGGCTCTTATTTTTTTAATTCCACATCAGACTGTCCTGAAACGATGCATCTGACATCGTGGCAAGGTGTACTCTCAATCTGAGGTGAAAGTGGCCTGTGCAATCTAGATCTTAGATTTTTATAGATTTTTGAATATAGAGATGCAGCATCCTATTTATGAGATTTGGGAGGCTCTTATGTTGTAATCTCACATCAGACCATCCTGAAACGATGCATCTGACATTGTGGCAAGGTGTACTCTCAATCAGAGGTGAAAGTGCCCTGTGCAATCTAGAACTTAGATTTTTGAATATAGAGATGCAGCATCCTATTTATGAGATTTGGGAGGCTCTTATTTTGTAATTCCACATCAGACTGTCCTGAAACGATGCAGCTGACATTGTGGCAAGGTGTACTCTCAATCTGAGGTGAAAGTGGCCTGTGCAATCTATAACTTAGATTTTTATAGATTTTTGAATATAGAGATGAAGCATCCCATTTATGAGATTTGGGAGGCTCTTATTTTGTAATTCCACATCAGACTGTCCTGAAACGATGCATCTGACATCGTGGCAAGGTGTACTCTCAATCTGAGGTGAAAGTGGCCTGTGCAATCTATAACTTTTTTTAATATACATTTTTGAAAGTAGAGATGCAACAGTTTTTTTTTTTAGATGTGGGAGGCCTTTATTTTGTAATTACACATCAGACTGTCCTGAAACGATGCATCTGACATCGTGGCAAGGTGTACTCTCAATCTGAGGTGAAAGTGGCCTGTGCAATCTATAACTTTTGTTTTTATAGATTTTTGAAAGTAGAGATGCAGCAGCTTTTTTATGAGATTTGGGAGGCTTTTATTTTGTAATTACACATCAGACTGTCCTGAAACGATGCAGCTGACATTGTGGCAAGGTGTACTCTCAATCTGAGGTGAAAGTGGCCTGTGCAATCTATAACTTAGATTTTTATAGATTTTTGAATATAGAGATGAAGCATCCCATTTATGAGATTTGGGAGGCTCTTATTTTTTTAATTCCACATCAGACTGTCCTGGAACGATGCATCTGACATCGTGGCAAGGTGTACTCTCAATCTGAGGTGAAAGTGGCCTGTGCAATCTAGATCTTAGATTTTTATAGATTTTTGAATATAGAGATGCAGCATCCTATTTATGAGATTTGGGAGGCTCTTATGTTGTAATCTCACATCAGACCATTCTGAAACGATGCATCTGACATTGTGGCAAGGTGTACTCTCAATCAGAGGTGAAAGTGGCCTGTGCAATCTATAACTTTTTTTAATATACATTTTTGAAAGTAGAGATGCAACAGTTTTTTTTTTAGATGTGGGAGGCCTTTATTTTGTAATTACACATCAGACTGTCCTGAAACGATGCATCTGACATCGTGGCAAGGTGTACTCTCAATCTGAGGTGAAAGTGGCCTGTGCAATCTAGAACTTAGATTTTTGAATATAGAGATGCAGCATCCTATTTATGAGATTTGGGAGGCTCTTATGTTGTAATCTCACATCAGACCATCCTGAAACGATGCATCTGACATTGTGGCAAGGTGTACTCTCAATCAGAGGTGAAAGTGGCCTGTGCAATCTATAACTTTTTTTAATATACATTTTTGAAAGTAGAGATGCAACAGTTTTTTTTTTAGATGTGGGAGGCCTTTATTTTGTAATTACACATCAGACTGTCCTGAAACGATGCATCTGACATCGTGGCAAGGTGTACTCTCAATCTGAGGTGAAAGTGGCCTGTGCAATCTAGAACTTAGATTTTTGAATATAGAGATGCAGCATCCTATTTATGAGATTTGGGAGGCTCTTATGTTGTAATCTCACATCAGACCATCCTGAAACGATGCATCTGACATTGTGGCAAGGTGTACTCTCAATCAGAGAGAAAGTGGCCTGTGCAATCTATAACATTTTTTAATATACATTTTTGAAAGTAGAGATGCAACAGTTTTTTTTTTTAGATGTGGGAGGCCTTTATTTTGTAATTACACATCAGACTGTCCTGAAACGATGCAGCTGACATTGTGGCAAGGTGTACTCTCAATCTGAGGTGAAAGTGGCCTGTGCAATCTATAACTTTTGTTTTTATAGATTTTTGAAAGTAGAGATGCAGCAGCTTTTTTATGAGATTTGGGAGGCTTTTATTTTGTAATTTCACATCAGACCATCCTGAAACGATGCATCTGACATTGTGGCAAGGTGTACTCTCAATCAGAGGTGAAAGTGGCCTGTGCAATCTATAACTTTTTTTAATATACATTTTTGAAAGTAGAGATGCAACAGTTTTTTTTTTTAGATGTGGGAGGCCTTTATTTTGTAATTACACATCAGACTGTCCTGAAACGATGCATCTGACATCGTGGCAAGGTGTACTCTCAATCTGAGGTGAAAGTGGCCTGTGCAATCTAGATCTTAGATTTTTATAGATTTTTGAATATAGAGATGCAGCATCCTATTTATGAGATTTGGGAGGCTCTTATGTTGTAATCTCACATCAGACCATCCTGAAACGATGCATCTGACATTGTGGCAAGGTGTACTCTCAATCAGAGGTGAAAGTGGCCTGTGCAATCTATAACTTTTTTTAATATACATTTTTGAAAGTAGAGATGCAACAGTTTTTTTTTTTAGATGTGGGAGGCCTTTATTTTGTAATTACACATCAGACTGTCCTGAAACGATGCATCTGACATCGTGGCAAGGTGTACTCTCAATCTGAGGTGAAAGTGGCCTGTGCAATCTAGAACTTAGATTTTTATAGATTTTTGAATATAGAGATGCAGCATCCTATTTATGAGATTTGGGAGGCTCTTATGTTGTAATCTCACATCAGACCATCCTGAAACGATGCATCTGACATTGTGGCAAGGTGTACTCTCAATCAGAGGTGAAAGTGGCCTGTGCAATCTATAACTTTTTTTAATATACATTTTTGAAAGTAGAGATGCAACAGTTTTTTTTTAGATGTGGGAGGCCTTTATTTTGTAATTACACATCAGACTGTCCTGAAACGATGCAGCTGACATTGTGGCAAGGTGTACTCTCAATCTGAGGTGAAAGTGGCCTGTGCAATCTATAACTTAGATGTTTATAGATTTTTGAAAATAGATGCAGCATCCCATTTATGAGATTTGTGAGGATCTTATTTTGTAATTCCACATCAGACTGTCCTGAAACAATGCATCTGACATCGTGACAAGGTGTACTCTCAATCTGAGGTGAAAGTGGCCTGTGCAATCTATACATTTTATTTATATATAATTTTGAAAGTAGAGCTGAAGCAGCTTGTTTATGAGATTTGAGAGGCTCTTATTTTGTAATTACACATCAGACCGTCCTGAAACGATGCAGCTGACATTGTGGCAATGTGTACTCTCAATTTGAGGTGAAAGTGGCCTGTGCAATCTATAACTTTAATTTTTTATAGATTTTCTAATATAGAGATGCAGCATCTCATTTATGAGATTTGGGAGGCTCTTATGTTGTAATCTCACATCAGACCGTCCTGAAACGATGCAGCTGACATTGTGGTAAGGTGTACTCTCAATCTGAGGTGAAAGTGGTCTGTGCAATGTATAACTTTACTTTTTATAGATTTTTTTATATAGAGATGTAGAATCTCATTTATGATATTTGGGGGGTTCTTATTTTGTAATTACACATCAGACTGTCCTGAAACGATGCAGCTGACATTGTGGTAAAGTGTACTCTCAATCTATGTTGAAAGTGGCCTGTGCAATGTAGAACTTAGATTTTTATAGATTTTTGAATATAGAGATGCAGCATCCTATTTATGAGATTTGGGAGGCTCTTATGTTGTAATCTCACATCAGACCGTCCTGAAACGATGCATCTGACATTGTGGTAAGGTGTACTCTCAACCTGAGGTGAAAGTGGCCTGTGCAATGTATAACTTTAATTTTTATAGATTTTTTTATATAGAGATGTAGCATCTCATTTATTATATTTGGGGGGCTCTTATCTTGTAATTACACATCAGACTTTCCTGAAACGATGCAGCTGACATTGTGGCAAGGTTTACTCTCAAGCTGAGGTGAAAGTGGCCTGTGCAATCTATAACTTTTTTAAATTTACATTTTTCAAAGTAGAGATGCAGCAGTTTCTTTTCTTATATGTGAGAGGCTTTTATTTTGTAATTACACATCAGACTGTCCTGAAACGATGCATCTGACATTGTGGCAAGGCGTACTCTCAATCTGAGGTGAAGGTGGCCTGTGCAATCTATAACTTAGATTTTTATAGATTGTTGAAAATAGAGATGCAGCATCCCATTTATGAGATTTGGGAGGCTCTTATATTGTAATTCCACATCGGACTGTCCTGAAACGATGCATCTGACATCGTGGCAAGGTGTACTCTCAATCTGATGTGAAAGTGGCCTGTGCAATCTATAAATTTACTTTTTATAGATTTTTTTATATAGAGATGTAGAATCTAATTTATGATATTTGGGGGGCTCTTATTTTGTAATTACACATCAGACTATCCTGAAACGATGCAGCTGACATTGTGGCAAGGTGTACTCTCAATCTGAGGTGAAAGTGGCCTGTGCAATCTATAATTTAGATTTTTATAGATTTTTGAAAATAGAGTTGCAGCATCCCATTTATGAGATTTGGGAGGCTCTTATTTTGTAATTCCACATCAGACTGTCCTGAAACGATGCATCTGACATCGTGGCAAGGTGTACTCTCAAGCTGAGGTGAAAGTGGCCTGTGCAATCTATAACTTTTTTAAATTTACATTTTTCAAAGTAGAGATGCAGCAGTTTCTTTTCTTATATGTGAGAGGCTTTTATTTTGTAATTACACATCAGACTGTCCTGAAACGATGCAGCTGACATTGTGGCAAGGCGTACTCTCAATCTGAGGTGAAGGTGGCCTGTGCAATCTATAACTTAGATTTTTATAGATTGTTGAAAATAGAGATGCAGCATCCCATTTATGAGATTTGGGAGGCTCTTATATTGTAATTCCACATCGGACTGTCCTGAAACGATGCATCTGACATCGTGGCAAGGTGTACTCTCAATCTGACGTGAAAGTGGCCTGTGCAATCTATAACTTTACTTTTTATAGATTTTTTTATATAGAGATGTAGAATCTAATTTATGATATTTGGGGGGCTCTTATTTTGTAATTACACATCAGACTATCCTGAAACGATGCAGCTGACATTGTGGCAAGGTGTACTCTCAATCTGAGGTGAAAGTGGCCTGTGCAATCTATAATTTAGATTTTTATAGATTTTTGAAAATAGAGTTGCAGCATCCCATTTATGAGATTTGGGAGGCTCTTATTTTGTAATTCCACATCAGACTGTCCTGAAACGATGCATCTGACATCGTGGCAAGGTGTACTCTCAATCTGAGGTGAAAGTGGCCTGTGCAATCTATAACTTTAATTTTTATAGTTTTTTTAAAGTAGATGCAGCAGCATGCAGCTGACACTGTACTTTCTGTCTGTGCATTCTAGAACTTTTATTTGTATAGCTTTTCGAATGTAGAGATGCAACAAGCATATATTATTGTTCTTATTTTGTAATATGAGTATTCGAGGGTTTTTATTTTGGTATTCAGCAGCAGACAGTAACGGACTGTGTGTTGGGGGAAAAAAGTAGCGATCGCTGGAAGAGCACTCCATTCAGATCAGTTCTCTGACGGTGTTACCGTAATATGTAGTTTATACGCGACCCTCGAAATAACGTGGCGGCTAGATTGACCGTGCTTTTCTACTTGGCGGCTGGCTTGACCGCAGTAATGAGCCCGAAGCCCGGCACGAGGGGCGTAAAAAAGTCACGTTTATAGACCAGCCTAAAAGTTTAAATTGTACAACTTTTTGTCGTCTTTTGTGATTCTTATACAGTCTTGTATTATATGACTATTTGAGTCTTTTAAAGGACAACATGGGTGGAAAAACAGTAATGCAAATGAGACATTAACGACATAAAATGCAGGCCACTTGGAACAGCCCCTGCGACGGGACTGGTTTATTAGGTTTATTAATTCTGTCGCCTCACTCTTCTCTCGGTGCTCCTCTCAGCGTCTCGTGCGGATATTATGACAATGAGCTCGTCGCCGCTTTTGTCAAGACGTCATAAACCGTATTGTTTTGCCGCCGTTTCAAAGCGCAGATGTAATTGGTCGATCTGTCCACGTGACGTGTTACGTTTGGAAGATTCTCGCGCCATAGTCAGAGCCCCGCCCTCGCGCACTGGAAGACTCACTCTGATTGGTGGAAAGCGGTAGCAGATTCGCGCCAGTTTTTGCAGCTGCTCTTCAGACCGCGCTGCATCTTCAGTCAAGGAAACGTTTTCTAGGTTAAATAGTCACAGATTTACCTTAGAAACGTGACTATTCCACACTTCCGCAACAAAAATGGCACCAAAGGATTACATGGCGGAGAAGGGTGAGTTGGGAAATAAATTTCTAGCGCACACTGAACTTAAGTTCTGTTAAGAACTCTCTCTGCTGTTTTTCTGAGGCGATGTCTATTAGATGAAACTTAGATCAAAACAAATGAATCATTATATTTGGTATCTGAACTCGGAGTCGGTGTGACATAGTCTATGAGCTGTTTGTTCCGTTATGCATGTAACTTTTTAGTTTCTAAAATTAGTTTTATTGCTCGCGAAAACTGCGCTGTAGTGCCCGGATGGATTTTCGGAACAAAGAGCGGCTGCGCACGGAGAGCACGTGCTTGTTTAAGACCGATCTTCAACAACAAAAAAAATCACGCGTTTCTGTTTACTCCGATCACTCGGTTCCGCAGCGGTTGTCAGGCGTCGCATTACCGCGCAGTGTGAGAGTTTGGTCTGCGCGTGGTCAGTCCACGGCGCGTACCCGGTCCAGAGGGGACTAGTTGATGAAGCGCGGAGGGATCGCGGAAGCAGCGCGGCTCCACAGCCATGTGCTTCTTTGTTTACAAAAACAGCCAGGCGCCATCAAGTGGCGTTACACGAGCGTCAATTATAACGCGAAACGTTCAGCGAGATGACGCGTGTTCATGTTAGTTTACGCGAACTGATTCGATACGAGGCTGTTTAACGCGTTGATCATGTAGTTAAACTGTGTTTTATCTTCTTTAGTTTATTATCTGCTTAACAGTTGCTAGTGACCACGTGACACTGGACGCAGAGTGTCGCATGAGCTATTAATCGTGACCTGCGGCGAACGTTTTGAGCTTTTTGTTGTTTCTGTGTTCCTTGGCGCGTTTGTTTACGCTTCGTCCTCGCGCGCTCACGTGACTGCTGTTTTTCCCGCTGCGTGACCGCGCGCTCATTTGGAGCGAAACTTTTACTGCATTTACACAGCCGTGTTGACTTAAGATCTGTGTGTGATCGCGGCTCTTCTGCTGTGGCTGTGTTCCAGAGAAGTGCAAGCGCTTCCTGCAGGAGTTCTACAGCGAGGATGACTCCGGGAAGAAGGTGTTCAAATACGGCGCTCAGCTGGTGAGATCTGCAGCCTGCTCCGTTCCTGCAGCTTCTGCTGGACTCCCGCTCACCCGTGTGTGTGTGTGTGTGTGTTCAGGTGTCTCTGGCGCACAGAGAGCAGGTGGCTCTGGTGCTGGATCTGGATGATGTGGCGGAGGAAGACCCTGAGCTGGTGGAGAGTGTGTGTGAGAACGCCAAGCGTTACACTGGACTGTTTGCAGATGCGGTTCACGAGCTGCTGCCTGAATACAGAGAGAGAGAGGTTCATCTCACATTATAGATCTGTACCGCTGTCAGAAAAAAATGAAAATAACATCCAGCTTTTTCCACGTTCGCTCAAAGAATGATATATGCTACATAACAAATCACACCTTTTGTTATTGTTGAAAAATGTAAACCATTATCACACAGATCTTCATGTATAGCTGGATATTTAAGTGGATTTAAGATTGACCAATATAATTTGCATACATGCAGGATATAAACGCTCACACAGCTGTGTATCAGTAATAATGCCCACTAATCGATATATGTTTGTGTGTTTGTTTTTGTAGGTTGTGGCGAAGGATGCCTTGGACGTTTATATCGAGCACCGGCTGATGATGGAGACCAGAGGTCATGACCCCGCAGACACGCGTGACCCCCGGAACCAGTATCCGGCTGAACTCATGCGTAGATTGTGAGTGACACACACTGGGGCTGGTGTGATTTTGGTTTTCATTTTCATTCATTTGTATATATATATATATTAGGTGAGTTTTTCACCTAATAAAAAGTACAAAAAAAAAAAATTTGAGTGCAGTAAACCATACACTGCATATTAATACAAAATATATTACAATAGGGCTGTAGCTAACGATTATTTTGAAATCGATTAGATGGCTGATTATTTTTTTTATTTTTATTAATTGGATAAAATCCAAATTTCTTTACTTGCCAAAAAAACACTATTCCACAATCTGCCCAATGTCCTTCAAACAAACGTGCTAAATTAATGCTATGAAATCATACAGTGCTTAACAATGTATTAGACAACCTGTCTAATAGAGAAAACACAAATATTTTAGGAGTCTGTCAAAAAAATGTAAACCTAAAAATGTTATTGTCACGTATTTTGGCAAATAACAAACTGAAATAAATAAATAGTATTTATTCACAACAAATGTGGCCATATGCCTTAAGCTTGCATCCTTGCTGGCATTGTTTAGGTACTTTCTGACTGTAATCGAGCATCTGGGCAGAAAGAAGAAAACACTAAAGTGCTTGACTATCTGCCTTTCTTTGATATACAAGTGCAATGATTGTATTTTCGCGTTAGAAATGGATTACTACTGTTACTAAAGAGCTTATGCCTTTTGGAGGACTAAACCAATACAGAAAGTATTGCAATACTTGGTAATCACCAGAACTGTTATTTTAGAGCAGCTGTGCCACAAACCTTGCATACATTTGTTTTCATAAGTTAGTTACGTACAAAATAGTGTATATATCTTAAATCTTTACATTTAAAATAACGATAAAGGCACATTCTTACTGTCATTTCTTTATCCAGTAAAAGACGTCTGATATTTATATTCAGACAAATACATGCTGTTATCAATTCCTACTCATTAAATGCGTGCACTAAATGTTGACTTTTTAAACCTAAATTTAATGTTCAACAGGTTTTTCAGCACAGTGAATGTGTTTGTGCAGAGTATTAATTGTCTCCCTCTGTCCGTGTGCATGCACCGCAGCTCATTCAGTAAAGATTTAAACTTAACGCACACTGTCAGGACGGGCCTGTATAGAAATGCTTGTCAAATTGTGACGTTTTACAGATAAGGATATGACCATAAACCGAGATGGACCCAATATATCGATTTACCAATATTTAAGCATTTTATCATAATCTGATATCGGTTTTGTAATATCGCATTCACCGATAAACGCCGTCATCTTGTGGGTGTTTTCAAAACTGTGCACAGGATCGTAATTGCAGCGCGTCTGAGGTGAGGTGAGACGAGACAACGGTGTGCAGGTACTTGATTTGCTGGAATTCGTGACCTTTATTAACATAACCGCTAGTTATGAACAAATTTGATGCATTACATTAATGCCTGGTTTATAATTTAAGCAGCTTGTCTCTGAGAAATAGAGTAACTCATGGAGTCATGTTAAATAATCCATTAAGTTCTGTCCCAGTAGACTCCTTAAAAGTTTGTAAACATTGCAATGTCTCTGGGGTGGGCGGGGCTTAGCTGGAGGCATAAAGAGGCGGCTGACGCGGTGTTGACAAGCGTGAGCTAGCACGTTATAGGAGGGATTTATTAAACATGGATGCAGAAGAAGTTTAGGGACTGTCTGAATATGTACAGTCCCTGACTCTGCGGGACCGTGACAGCTATTTTGTAAATTAACTCTTGCGGATGCCATACGGCCATATGAATTACTTTTGGGTGGTTGGGGAATTTTGCCAAAGGCTTATTTTCTAATGGTAACCTATCGCTGGGCTAACTATGATTAGCATTGTGTATTATTTTAAGAGATCATTCAAAGGATGGCACACACATCTATCGCTGTATGTTTGTTTAACATTTAAACTAGCTAGTGTGCTGAAGGTTGGCAACTTTTCACCTATAAAACAAAAAAACTTGCTGATAAAACCAACACACCAGTTCATATGCATAGACTATTTACCTGGGGCCTGTACCATGAAGCTGGATTAGGTGGCTAGCCAGCTATGTTTCAGCTTAGTTTCCGCCAACCCTGGGGTTTGGGTTACTATGAAAGTAGCTCGGCTTTAATCGGTGTTTGTTGCCATGGTATCTTACGCTGCAACGGTTAACCTGCTCCGGGGAAGGTTATGTTCTGGGTTAGAGATCTCAGACTGAAGGTGAACCAATCAGAT
Source organism: Carassius auratus (assembly GCF_003368295.1). Taxonomy (NCBI): domain Eukaryota; kingdom Metazoa; phylum Chordata; class Actinopteri; order Cypriniformes; family Cyprinidae; genus Carassius; species Carassius auratus. The sequence continues at coordinate 1,152 of NW_020527030.1, read as the reverse complement.
GTGGAGAGAAGGGACACATGTCTGACACAGTCACTCCAGTTTATCTTGCTCCAATTTAAAGGTCACTTATGCTAAAAAAAAAAAAAATAGAATTCTGGCTTTAATGATAATAACGGAGTCATTTTATGATTTATATAATTATTGTGATTCATATTATATTTATCTTATTTATTTTAACAGTTATTATAAATTATTTTAAAATAAATATTAATGTATACAGATCATGTAATTATAAATAAGCTGTAGTATCAAAAGATTACAGCTAGAACTATTTTAAAAATTACAAATCTGAACTTAAATGTTCAAGTCTCTATCGCTATATATTTCCAAATGTATAAACTAAGTTAACAAGTTCCACTTGTGACTACACTGATGGAGCAAGATCATTTATTTTATTAGTCCTCCTTCATTTTTCATATGACATTTTAAATGTGTCATATTCTGCAATTTCTTAACCTTTAGCAAAACCTTTAACCTTTAGTTTTGAATCTCGCTGGGTCTCTCTCACGAGAAGTAAATCAAACTTGCTTTGTATTGCAAGGCTCGTGATTGGCTGTTCGCCAGTGATGTCACACATTCATGTGCACGCGCTCCACAAACTCAGGATCAAAGCCTGAATTGACAAAGAAAGTTGATGAACAGCATCATGGTACCAACAAAGCCGGATTGGAGAGGTTTGGTTTTGACAACTCAAAAATAATCCTGTAAGTCTGAATTTGTTGAGCTACCATCATGGTACAGGCCCCAGATATGATGTGTGCACTGCAAACACAAGCATTATTTATGATCATCTCCGTCCAGTCTGTACGCCGTATTGCATTCAACCACAATTGTCTTCTTGATTTCTGTGAAGGAATGTCTGCCAGGATCCGGTAAAACTTTAGTTTTGAAACGAAAGTGATGTTCCTTCTATTCTGGCAGCCAAAACCCAACAAGAAGACATTTTAAAGTCAAAACCTTCAAACTTTTAGCGCACCTTCTATGAGTTCTGGCTTATGTTTTGCCTCCATAGAGCGGTGACGTAGGCGATTTAAGGGGTCTATAAAGACTTAACTCTGCCTGAAGGAGCGGATGTTGGAAATAAAGCGCTGAATATAATTATTTCTCCTGTGTAGTTACAGCATTTGCTGATCATTAGTCTCTCGGTTGATG
>NW_020527029.1:0-29525 GCF_003368295.1 Carassius auratus | reverse complement strand
TTAGTGCTTGGATGGGAGACCGCCTCGGAATACCAGTTGCTGTTAATATTTTTGGAAATTTGTACTAATTATATAATTATCTTGAACAAAAAAGAGTCAATGCCCAATCTTTGAATCTTAGCAGCTATGGGCCTGTTTAGTGTTTGGATGGGAGACCGCCTCGGAAAACAGTGCTCTAATATTATTGGAAATTTCATTACTAATTATATAATATCTTAAAAAAAAAAAAAAGAGTCAATGCCCGATCTCTTAATCTTAGCAGGTATTGGCCTGGTTAGTGCTTGGATGGGAGACCGCCTCGGAATACCAGGTGCTGTAAGCTTTTGGATTTTCATTCCTACTTATATAATGTATGGGCGATTTGATTGGCTGATCTTTAAATAGTCTTCTCTTTGCAGTATATCCTTCGCTTGCGACCGTAACAACCTGGCTATGCCTGATCTCGTCTGCTCTCAGAAGCTAAGCAGGTTTTGGTCCTGTATAATGTACCGGCGATTAGATTGGCTGATCTTTAAATAGCTCTCTCTTTGCAGCAGTCTTCGCTTTGGCCATTCCACCCTGGCTATGCCAGATCATGTCTGAGCTCGGAAACTAAGCAGGTTTCGGCCTGGTTAGTAATTGGATGGCAGACCCCCTGGTAATACCAGTTGCTTAAAGATTTTTTGAAATTTTTCACAAATTATATAATAATCTTGCAAGAAAAAAAAGAAAGGAGTCAATGCCCATATCTGAATCTTAGCAGGTATGGGCCTGGTTAGTAATTGGATGGGAGACACCCTGGTAATACCAGTTGCTTTAAGATTTTTGGAAATTTTTCAACAAATTATATAATAATCTTGAAAAAAAAAAAAAAAAGTCAATGCCCGATCTCTGAATAATAGCAGTTTTGCCTGGTTAGTACTTGATGGAAGACGGCCGGGAAATACCAGTTGCTGTAATATTTTTGGCAATTTTTACTAATTACATAATAATCTTGCAACAACAAAAAAAAAAAGAGTAAATGCCCAATCTTTGAATCTTAGGAGGTATGGACCTGTTTAGTGCTTGGATGGGAGACCGCCTCGGGAATACCAGTTGCTGTAATATTTTTGAAATTTGTACTACATTATATAATTATCTTTGAAACAAAAAGATGTCAAGGCCCAATCTTTGAATCTTAGCAGCTATGGGCCTGTTTAGTGTTTGGATGGGAGACCCGCCTCGGAAACCAGGTGCTCTAATATTATTGGAAATTCATTACTAATTATATAATAATCTTTTAAAAAAAAAAAAAAAAAAAAAAAGAGTCAATGCCCGATCTCTTAATCTAGCAGGTATTGGCCTGGTTAGTGCTTGGATGGGAGACCGCCTGGGAATACCAGGTGCTTTAAGCTTTAGAGGTTTTCTTTCCTACTTATATAATGTACCGGCGATTAGATTGGCTGATCTTTAAATAGCTCTCTCTTTGCAGCAGTCTTCGCTTATGGCCATACCACCCTGGCTATGCCAGATCATGTCTGAGCTCGGAAGCTAAGCAGGTTGGGCCTGGTTAGTAATTGGGATGGGAGACCCCCTGGTAATACCAGTTGCTTTAAGATTTTTGTAATTTTTCACAAATTATATAATAATCTTGAAAAAAAAAAAGAGTGAAATGCCTAATCTTTGAATCTTAGCAGTCATTGACCTGTGTAGTGTTTGATGGGAGACCCCCTGGTAATACCAGGTGCTCTAATGTTATTGGAATTATTACTAATTATTAATAATCTTAAAAAAAAAAGAGCCAATGCCCGATCTCTTAATCTTAGCAGGTATTGGCCTGGTTAGTGCTTGGATGGGGAGACCGCCTCGGAATACCAGGTGCTGTAAGCTTTTGGATTTTCATTCCTACTTATATAATGTAATGGGAGCGATTTGATTGGCTGATCTTTAAATAGTCTTCTCTTTGCAGTATCTTTCGCTTGCGACCGTAACAACTGGCTATGCCTGATCTCGTCTGCTCTCGGAAGCTAAGCAGGTTTGGTCCTGTATAATGTACCGGCGATTAGATTGGCTGATCTTTAAATAGCTCTCTCTTTGCAGCAGTCTTCGCTTATGGCCATTCCACCCTGGCTATGCCAGATCATGTCTGAGCTCGGAAATTAAGCAGGTTTCGCCTGGTTAGTAATTGGATGGCAGACCCCCTGGTAATACCAGTTGCTTTAAGATTTTTGGAAATTTTTTCACAAATTATATAATAATCTTGCAAGAAAAAAAGAAAGGAGTCAATGCCCCATATCTGAATCTTAGCAGGTATGGGCCTGGTTAGTAATTGGATGGGAGACACCCTGGTAATACCAGTTGCTTTAAGATTTTTGGAAATTTTTCACAAATTATATAATAATCTTGAAAAAAAAAAAAAAAAGTCAATGCCCGATCTCTGAATAATAGCAGGTTTTGCCTGGTTAGTACTTGGATGGAAGACGGCCGGGAAAATACCAGTTGCCTGTAATATTTTTGGCAATTTTTACTAATTACATAATAATCTTGCAACAAAAAAAAAAAAGAGTAAATGCCCAATCTTTGAATCTTAGGAGGTATGGACCTGTTTAGTGCTTGGATGGAGACCGCCTCGGAATACCCAGTTGCTGTAATATTCTTTGGAATTTGTACTAATTACTATAATTATCTGAACAAAAAGAGTCAATGCCCAATCTTTGAATCTTAGCAGCTATGGCCTGTTTAGTGTTTGGATGGCGAGACCGCCTCGGAAAACCAGATGCTCTATATTATTGGAAATTCATTACTAATTATATAATAATCTTTAAAAAAAAAAAAAAAGAGTCAATGCCCGATCTCTTAATCTTAGCAGTATTGGCCTGGTTAGTGCTTGGATGGGAGACCGCCTCGGAATACCAGGTGCTGTAAGCTTTTGGATTTTCATTCCTACTTATATAATCGTATGGGCGATTTTGATTGGGGCTGATCTTTTAAAGTAGGTCTTCTCTTTGCAAGTCATGCCTTGGCGTTTGCAGACCGTTAACAACCTGGCCTATGCCTGATCTCGTGGCTGCTCTCAGAAGCTAAGCAGGTTGGGTCCTGTATAAGTGGTAGCCGGCGATTAGATGGCTAGATCCTTGTAAATAGCTTCTCTTTGCAGCAGTCTTCATGCTTAATGGCCATTCCACCCCTGGCTAATAGCCAGATCATGTCTGAAGCTCGCGAAACTAAGCAGGGTTTGCGGCCTGGTTAGTAAGTTAGGATCGGCAGACCCCCTCAGGTAATACCAGTGCTTTAAGATTTTTGGAAATTTCTTCACAAATTATATAATAATCTTGCCAAGGAAAAAAGAAAGGAGTCAATGCCCCATATCTGAATCTTAGCAGGTATGGCCTGGTTAGAATTTGGAATCGGGAGACACCCTGGTAATACCAGTTGCTTTAAGATTTTTGGAAATTTTTCACAATTATATAATAAATCTTGAAAAAAAAAAAAAAAAAGTCAATGCCCGATCTCTGAATATAGCAGGTTTTGCCTGGTAGTACTTGGATGGAAGACGGCCGGGAAATACCAGTTGCTGTAATATTTTTGGCAATTTTACTAATTACATAATAATCTTGCAACAAAAAAAAAAAAAAGAGTAAATGCCCCAATCTTTGAATCTTAGGAGGTATGGCCTGTTTGTGCTTGGATGGAGACCGCCTCGGATACCAGTTGCTGTAATATTTTGGAATTTGTACTAATTATATAATTATCTTGAAACAAAAGAGTCATGCCCAATCTTTGAATCTTAGCAGCTATGGGCCTGTTTAGTGTTTGGATGGGGAGACCGCCTCGGAAAACCAGGTGCTTTAATATTATTGGAAATTCAATTACTAATTATATAATAATCTTTAAAAAAAAAAAAAAAGAGTCAATGCCCGATTTCTTAATCTTAGAAGGTATTGGCCTGTGTTAGTGCTTGGATGGGAGACCGCCTGGGAATACCAGGTGCTTTAAGCTTTAGGGTTTTCTTTCCTACTTATATAATGTACCGGGCGATTAGATTGGCTGATCTTTAAATAGCTCTCTCTTTGCAGCAGTCTTCGCTTATGGCCATACCACCCTGGCTATGCCAGATCATGTCTGAGCTCGGAAGCTAAGCAGGTTTGGCCTGGTTAGTAATTGGATGGGAGACCCCCTGGTAATACCAGTTGCTTTAAGATTTTTGTAAATTTTTCACAAATTATATAATAATCTTGAAAAAAAAAAGAGTGAATGCCCATCTTTGAATCTTAGCAGTCATTGACCTGTGTAGTGTTTGGATGGGAGACCCCCTGGTAATACCAGGTGCTCTAATGTTATTGGAAATTTATTACTAATTATATAATAATCTTAAAAAAAAAGAGCCAATGCCCGATCTCTTAATCTTAGCAGGTATTGGCCTGGTTAGTGCTTGGATGGGAGACCGCCTCGGAATACCAGGTGCTGTAAGCTTTTGGATTTTCATTCCTACTTATATAATGTATGGGCGATTTGATTGGCTGATCTTTAAATAGTCTTCTCTTTGCAGTATCTTTCGCTTGCGACCTTAACAACCTGGCTATGCCTGATCTCGTCTGCTCTCGGAAGCTAAGCAGGTTTGGTCCTGTATAATGTACCGGCGATTAGATTGGCTGATCTTTAAATAGCTCTCTGTTTGCAGCAGTCTTCGCTTATGGCCATTCCACCCTGGCTATGCCAGATCATGTCTGAGCTCGGAAACTAAGCAGGTTTCGGCCTGGTTAGTAATTGGATGGCAGACCCCTGGTAATACCAGTTGCTTTAAGATTTTTGGAAATTTTTCACAAATTATATAATATCTTGCAAGAAAAAAAGAAAGGAGTCATGCCCCATATCTGAATCTTAGCAGGTATGGGCCTGGTTAGTAATTGGATGGGAGACACCCTGGTAATACCAGTTGCTTTAAGATTTTGGAAATTTTTTCACAAATTATATAATAATCTGAAAAAAAAAAAAAAAGTCAATGCCCGATCTCTGAATAATAGCAGGTTTTGCCTGGTTAGTACTTGGATGGAAGACGGCCAGGAAATACCAGTTGCTGTAATATTTTTGGCAATTTTTACTAATTACATAATAATCTTGCAACAAAAAAAAAAAAAAAAAAAAAAAGAGTAAATGCCCAATCTTTGAATCTTAGGAGGTATGGACCTGTTTATTGCTTGGATGGGAGACCGCCTCGGAATACCAGTTGCTGTAATATTTTTGGAAATTTGTACTAATTATATAATTATCTTGAAACAAAAAGAGTCAATGCCCAATCTTTGAATCTTAGCAGCTATGGGCCTGTTTAGTGTTTGGATGGGAGACCGCCTCGGAAAAACCAGGTGCTCTAATATTATTGGAAATTCATTACTAATTATATAATAATCTTTAAAAAAAAAAAAAAGAGTCAATGCCCGATCTCTTAATCTTAGCAGGTATTGGCCTGGTTAGTAATTGGATGGGAGACCGCCTGGGAATTACCAGGTGCTTTAAGCTTAGGGTTTTCTTTCCTACTTATATAATGTACCGGCGATTAGATTGGCTGATCTTTAAATAGCTCTCTCTTTGCAGCAGTCTTCGCTTATGGCCATACCACCCTGGCTATGCCAGATCATGTCTGAGCTCAGAAGCTAAGCAGGTTTGGGCCTAGTTAGTAATTAGATGGGAGACCCCCTGTAATACCAGTTGCTCTAAGATTTTTGTAAATTTTTCACAAATTATATAATAATCTTGAAAAAAAAAAGAGTCAATGCCCATTCTTTGAATCTTAGCAGTCATGGACCTGTTTAGTGTCTGGATGGGAGACCGCCTCGGAATACCAGGTGCTCTAATATTATTGGAAATTCATTACTAATTATATAATAATCTTTAAAAAAAAAAAAAAAGAGTCAATGCCCGATCTCTTAATCTTAGCAGGTATTGGCCTGGTTAGTGCTTGGATGGGAGACCGCCTGGGAATACCAGGTGCTTTAAGCTTTAGGGTTTTCTTTCCTACTTATATAATGTACCGGCGATTAGATTGGCTGATCTTTAAATAGCTCTCTCTTTGCAGCAGTCTTCGCTTATGGCCATACCACCCTGGCTATGCCAGATCATGTCTGAGCTCGGAAGCTAAGCAGGTTTGGGCCTGGTTAGTAATTGGATGGGAGACCCCCTGGTAATACCAGTTGCTTTAAGATTTTTGTAAATTTTTCACAAATTATATAATAATCTTGCAAGAAAAAAAGAAAGGAGTCAATGCCCCATATCTGAATCTTAGCAGGTATGGGCCTGGTTAGTAATTGGATGGGAGACACCCTGGTAATATCAGTTGCTTTAAGATTTTTGGAAATTTTTCACAAATTATATAATAATCTTGAAAAAAAAAAAAAGTCAATGCCCGATCTCTGAATAATAGCAGGTTTTGCCTGGTTAGTACTTGGATGGAAGACGGCCGGGAAATACCAGTTGCTGTAATATTTTTGGCAATTTTTACTAATTACATAATAATCTTGCAACAAAAAAAAAAAAGAGTAAATGCCCAATCTTTGAATCTTAGGAGGTATGGACCTGTTTAGTGCTTGGATGGGAGACCGCCTCGGAATACCAGTTGCTGTAATATTTTTGGAAATTTGTACTAATTATATAATTATCTTGAAACAAAAAGAGTCAATGCCCAATCTTTGAATCTTAGCTGCTATGGACCTGTTTAGTGTTTGGATGGGAGACCACCTCGGAAAACCAGGTGCTCTAATATTATTGGAAATTCATTACTAATTATATAATAATCTTTAAAAAAAAAAAAAAAAAAAAAAAAAAGAGTCAATGCCCGATCTCTTAATCTTAGCAGGTATTGGCCTGGTTAGTGCTTGGATGGGAGACCGCCTGGGAATACCAGGTGCTTTAAGCTTTAGGGTTTTCTTTCCTACTTATATAATGTACCGGCGATTAGATTGGCTGATCTTTAAATAGCTCTCTCTTTGCAGCAGTCTTCGCTTATGGCCATACCACCCTGGCTATGCCAGATCATGTCTGAGCTCGGAAGCTAAGCAGGTTTGGGCCTGGTTAGTAATTGGATGGGAGACCCCCTGGTAATACCAGTTGCTCTAAGATTTTTGTAAATTTTTCACAAATTATATAATAATCTTGTAAGAAAAAAGAAAGGAGTCAATGCCCCATATCTGAATCTTAGCAGGTATGGGCCTGGTTAGTAATTGGATGGGAGACCGCCTGGGAATACCAGGTGCTTTAAGCTTTAGGGTTTTCTTTCCTACTTATATAATGTACCGGCGATTAGATTGGCTGATCTTTAAATAGCTCTCTCTTTGCAGCAGACTTCGCTTATGGCCATACCACCCTGGCTATGCCAGATCATGTCTGAGCTCGGAAGCTAAGCAGGTTTGGGCCTGGTTAGTAATTGGATGGGAGACCCCCTGGTAATACCAGTTGCTTTAAGATTTTTGTAAATTTTTCACAAATTATATAATAATCTTAAAAAAAAAGAGCCAATGCCCGATCTCTTAATCTTAGCAGGTATTGGCCTGGTTAGTGCTTGGATGGGAGACCGCCTCGGAATACCAGGTGCTGTAAGCTTTTGGATTTTCATTCCTACCTATATAATGTATGGGCGATTTGATTGGCTGATCTTTAAATAGTCTTCTCTTTGCAGTATCCTTCGCTTGCGACCGTAACAACCTGGCTATGCCTGATCTCGTCTGCTCTCGGAAGCTAAGCAGGTTTGGTCCTGTATAATGTACCGGCGATTAGATTGGCTGATCTTTAAATAGCTCTCTCTTTGCAGCAGTCTTCGCTTATGGCCATACCACCCTGGCTATGCCAGATCATGTCTGAGCTCGGAAGCTAAGCAGGTTTGGGCCTGGTTAGTAATTGGATGGGAGACCCCCTGGTAATACCAGTTGCTGTAAGATTTTTGTAAATTTTTCACAAATTATATAATAATCTTGTAAGAAAAAAAGAAAGGAGTCAATGCCCCATATCTGAATCTTAGCAGGTATGGGCCTGGTTAGTAATTGGATGGGAGACCGCCTGGGAATACCAGGTGCTTTAAGCTTTAGGGTTTTCTTTCCTACTTATATAATGTACCGGCGATTAGATTGGCTGATCTTTAAATAGCTCTCTCTTTGCAGCAGTCTTCGCTTATGGCCATACCACCCTGGCTATGCCAGATCATGTCTGAGCTCAGAAGCTAAGCAGGTTTGGGCCTAGTTAGTAATTGGATGTGAGACCCCCTGGTAATACCAGTTGCTCTAAGATTTTTGTAAATTTTTCACAAATTATATAATAATCTTGAAAAAAAAAAGAGTCAATGCCCATTCTTTGAATCTTAGCAGTCATGGACCTGTTTAGTGTCTGGATGGGAGACCGCCTCGGAATACCAGGTGCTCTAATATTATTGGAAATTCATTACTAATTATATAATAATCTTAAAAAAAAAAAAAAAAAAGAGTCAATGCCCGATCTCTTAATCTTAGCAGGTATTGGCCTGGTTAGTGCTTGGATGGGAGACCGCCTGGGAATACCAGGTGCTTTAAGCTTTAGGGTTTTCTTTCCTACTTATATAATGTACCGGCGATTAGATTGGCTGATCTTTAAATAGCTCTCTCTTTGCAGCAGACTTCGCTTATGGCCATACCACCCTGGCTATACCAGATCATGTCTGAGCTCGGAAGCTAAGCAGGTTTGGGCCTGGTTAGTAATTGGATGGGAGACCCCCTGGTAATACCAGTTGCTTTAAGATTTTTTGTAAATTTTTCACAAATTATATAATAATCTTAAAAAAAAAGAGCCAATGCCCGATCTCTTAATCTTAGCAGGTATTGGCCTGGTTAGTGCTTGGATGGGAGACCGCCTCGGAATACCAGGTGCTGTAAGCTTTTGGATTTTCATTCCTACTTATATAATGTATGGGCGATTTGATTGGCTGATCTTTAAATAGTCTTCTCTTTGCAGTATCCTTCGCTTGCGACCGTAACAACCTGGCTATGCCTGATCTCGTCTGCTCTCGGAAGCTAAGCAGGTTTGGTCCTGTATAATGTACCGGCGATTAGATTGGCTGATCTTTAAATAGCTCTCTCTTTGCAGCAGTCTTTGCTTATGGCCATTCCACCCTGGCTATGCCAGATCATGTCTGAGCTCGGAAACTAAGCAGGTTTCGGCCTGGTTAGTAATTGGATGGCAGACCCCCTGGTAATACCAGTTGCTTTAAGATTTTTGGAAATTTTTCACAAATTATATAATAATCTTGCAAGAAAAAAAGAAAGGAGTCAATGCCCCATATCTGAATCTTAGCAGGTATGGGCCTGGTTAGTAATTGGATGGGAGACACCCTGGTAATACCAGTTGCTTTAAGATTTTTGGAAATTTTTCACAAATTATATAATAATCTTGAAAAAAAAAAAAAAGTCAATGCCCGATCTCTGAATAATAGCAGGTTTTGCCTGGTTAGTACTTGGATGGAAGACGGCCGGGAAATACCAGTTGCTGTAATATTTTTGGCAATTTTTACTAATTACATAATAATCTTGCAACAAAAAAAAAAAAAGAGTAAATGCCCAATCTTTGAATCTTAGGAGGTATGGACCTGTTTAGTGCTTGGATGGGAGACCGCCTCGGAATACCAGTTGCTGTAATATTTTTGGAAATTTGTACTAATTATATAATTATCTTGAAACAAAAAGAGTCAATGCCCAATCTTTGATTCTTAGCAGCTATGGACCTGTTTAGTGTTTGGATGGGAGACCGCCTCGGAAAACCAGGTGCTCTAATATTATTGGAAATTCATTACTAATTATATAATAATCTTTAAAAAAAAAAAAAAGAGTCAATGCCCGATCTCTTAATCTTAGCAGGTATTGGCCTGGTTAGTGCTTGGATGGGAGACCGCCTGGGAATACCAGGTGCTTTAAGCTTTAGGGTTTTCTTTCCTACTTATATAATGTACCGGCGATTAGATTGGCTGATCTTTAAATAGCTCTCTCTTTGCAGCAGTCTTCGCTTATGGCCATACCACCCTGGCTATGCCAGATCATGTCTGAGCTCGGAAGCTAAGCAGGTTTGGGCCTGGTTAGTAATTGGATGGGAGACCCCCTGGTAATACCAGTTGCTTTAAGATTTTTGTAAATTTTTCACAAATTATATAATAATCTTAAAAAAAAAAGAGCCAATGCCCGATCTCTTAATCTTAGCAGGTATTGGCCTGGTTAGTGCTTGGATGGGAGACCGCCTCGGAATACCAGGTGCTGTAAGCTTTTGGATTTTCATTCCTACTTATATAATGTATGGGCGATTTGATTGGCTGATCTTTAAATAGTCTTCTCTTTGCAGTATCCTTCGCTTGCGACCGTAACAACCTGGCTATGCCTGATCTCGTCTGCTCTCGGAAGCTAAGCAGGTTTGGTCCTGTATAATGTACCGGCGATTAGATTGGCTGATCTTTAAATAGCTCTCTCTTTGCAGCAGTCTTCGCTTATGGCCATTCCACCCTGGCTATGCCAGATCATGTCTGAGCTCGGAAACTAAGCAGGTTTCGGCCTGGTTAGTAATTGGATGGCAGACCCCCTGGTAATACCAGTTGCTTTAAGATTTTTGGAAATCTTTCACAAATTATATAATAATCTTGCAAGAAAAAAAGAAAGGAGTCAATGCCCCATATCTGAATCTTAGCAGGTATGGGCCTGGTTAGTAATTGGATGGGAGACACCCTGGTAATATCAGTTGCTTTAAGATTTTTGGAAATTTTTCACAAATTATATAATAATCTTGAAAAAAAAAAAAGTCAATGCCCGATCTCTGAATAATAGCAGGTTTTGCCTGGTTAGTACTTGGATGGAAGACGGCCAGGAAATACCAGTTGCTGTAATATTTTTGGCAATTTTTACTAATTACATAATAATCTTGCAACAAAAAAAAAAAAAAGAGTAAATGCCCAATCTTTGAATCTTAGGAGGTATGGACCTGTTTAGTGCTTGGATGGGAGACCGCCTCGGAATACCAGTTGCTGTAATATTTTTGGAAATTTGTACTAATTATATAATTATCTTGAAACAAAAAGAGTCAATGCCCAATCTTTGAATCTTAGCTGCTATGGACCTGTTTAGTGTTTGGATGGGAGACCACCTCGGAAAACCAGGTGCTCTAATATTATTGGAAATTCATTACTAATTATATAATAATCTTTAAAAAAAAAAAAAAAAAAAAAAAAGAGTCAATGCCCGATCTCTTAATCTTAGCAGGTATTGGCCTGGTTAGTGCTTGGATGGGAGACCGCCTGGGAATACCAGGTGCTTTAAGCTTTAGGGTTTTCTTTCCTACTTATATTAGATTGGCTGATCTTTAAATAGCTCTCTCTTTGCAGCAGTCTTCGCTTATGGCCATACCACCCTGTCTATGCCAGATCATGTCTGAGCTCGGAAGCTAAGCAGGTTTGGGCCTGGTTAGTAATTGGATGGGAGACCCCCTGGTAATACCAGTTGCTTTAAGATTTTTGTAAATTTTTCACAAATTATATAATAATCTTGAAAAAAAAAGAGTCAATGCCCATTCTTTGAATCTTAGCAGTCATGGACCTGTTTAGTGTCTGGATGGGAGACCGCCTCGGAATACCAGGTGCTCTAATATTATTGGAAATTTATTACTAATTATATAATAATCTTAAAAAAAAAAAAAAAAAAAAGAGTCAATGCCCGATCTCTTAATCTTAGCAGGTATTGGCCTGGTTAGTGCTTGGATGGGAGACCGCCTGGAAATACCAGGTGCTTTAAGCTTTAGGGATTTCTTTCCTACTTATATAATGTACCGGCGATTAGATTGACTGATCTTTAAATAGCTCTCTCTTTGCAGCAGTCTTCGCTTACGGCCATACCAACCTGAGGGCGCTAGAGTGCAACTAAGGAAGTAGTGTGGCAGCAATTCAGAGAGATAGGCTCTCTGCATTTTTGTTTTGTTTTTTGTTTTATTTATGTTTGGAGTGAACAAAATAACAGTTGGAAAGTTTGGTTTTTTGTTTCAATGCTAACCAGCAGCTTTTAAGCTGTCTGGGAGGTATTTATTTTTAGTTTGTTTGACTTTTTTGTTTGTTTTTCTCGTGTGGGGAAAGAGCAATCAAAGAAAATGGAGGAACACAAAAGGAACTGCAAGGATAAAGGCACAGAAATTTGCAGACAACAGGATAAAGGACTGAGAAAAGGTTTGCGAGATGAAAGTGGAAAAAATATAATTGAAAATCAAAGAGTATATTTAAAGGAGGCAACCATAACCATTGATGTAGCAGAGGTACAAAATGGAGGAGTAGAAGACATCATTAAATCCATAGTAGAGAAGGTGGGAGAAGGAAAAATCCTTGCTGTAAGACCAAAACAACATGGATTATATGAGGTAACTTTGGAAAAAGAAGAGCTTTGTGATGAACTTCTAAATGGACTGGAAATTAAAGGAATAAAGTGTGAAACTAAAAAGCTACAAGACAGGGAGTATGTGGTCTCCTTTATGCACTTACCAGTCTACCTAGAAGATACGGCCATTCTGGACAAGTTGGAAGGGTGGAGAGTAATCCCCACATCACAAATAAGGAGAAGATATTATCCGAGAACGGACATCGAGGATGGAACCAGATTTGTAAAGGTAAAATTCCCGAGAGAAGTGGCTTCATTACCTTACAGTACACGCTTCGAGACCGCAGAAGGAACACAACATTTTAGGATTATACACAGTCAACAGGTAAAAACATGTCGATTGTGCATGAGTCCACAGCACATCCTCAAGGACTGTCCAGAGTTTACATGTCACAAGTGCGAGGAACAAGGTCACTATGCAAGGGATTGTACAGCAGTCAAGTGCCCAGATTGTTTTAAAACTATGAACAAATGTGAATGCTGGATGAATACCGGAGAAGAGGAAGAGGAAGAGGAAGAGGAAGAGGAAGAGGAAGATGAAGAGGAAGAGGAAGAAGAGGAGCAAGAGGAAAATGGGCGGATACTAAAGGAGGCTATAGAAACAAAAGAAAGAAGTGAAAGAGAGGAGCAACAGGAGGCAGCAATGGAGGAAGAGAGGGAGAATGATAAGGAACTGGCAAGTGAAAATGAAGGACAAAAATCTGAAGAAAATGAAAGCATTGACAAAGTAGTATGGACACCAGCGGACAGAGTTACAAATACAAAAGACAAGTTTACTGCATCAGAAAGCAGCCAAAATATGGAAATGACATATGGTATTGGAGTGGGAAGTGATTTGGAGGATCAAAAGAGTGGCAAGGACTTGGGAAGACTCGTAAGAAGAAGGACTTTAAAGGTAAAACCAAATTTAGAATCATCTAAGAAAAGAATTGTTAAAAGGGAAATAAAGAAAAATGTTAATAGATTTGAAGTGTTGAGGATCCTAGAAGAAGAAAAAGAGGAAGAAGAAGAAAGTTAACAATGGTGATTCCTAAATACTTATTTTCTTATTTTATGGTATTAAGTATTGTTGTTTTTAATGCAAGAGGTTTACTTAACAGGGAAAAATTTGAAATGGTTAAAGAATTGTGTAAAGATGAAGATTTAATAATACTTCAAGAAACAAACTGGAGAGGTGATGTAATGGATGATTTTAAAAAGAGGTGGGCTGGGGAAATATTTTTTAATAATGATGATGGAAGAATGGGAAGAGGGGTTGCTATTTTAATAAGAAAAGGTATAGATGTGAAAGTAAAAGTAATATATGATGATGGGAAAGGAAAATCTATTGCAGTTGAAATAAGACATGAAGATGAATGCTTTGTGATATTTAATTTGCATGCACCAAATGAAGTGAAAGAAAAAAAGGATTTTTTTAATGAATTAAGAGGTTTGGTAGAAAAGTGGAAGAAAGTAATGATGGTAGGAGATTTCAATACAGTTTTTTGTAAAAGAGATTTGGCAGACGGGATGGTTTTTAGAGCAGATGAGGGGAGAAAAGAACTTAGAACTCTAATGGAAGAAAATAACTTAATGGATGTGTGGAGAGAGAGGAATGAAAAGAAAAGAGAGTTTACCAGAAAACAAATTGTAGGGAATTTTTTATGTCAGTCACGGATTGATCACATTTTAAGTACAAGAAATTTAGATTATTTTATTGAGGATATATTTTATAAAGATACAGTTTTGAGTGATCATAAAATGGTTTCTTTGAAGATAGACTTTAACAAAAAGGAGAGAGGACCTGGAGTATGGGTTTTAAACACAGAGCTTTTAAAGAGTGAAAGTTATAAATTGGAAATAGAAAAATTATTAGAAACAGAGAAAGAGGATGGGATGTATGTAGAGGATAAAAGAATATGGTGGGAGAATGTAAAATATGAAATAAAGAAATTTTCAATAAAATATAGTAAAACTGTTCAGAGGGTAAAACGGAAAAAGGAAAAAGAGATAAGGATGGAATTAAGAGAAGAGCAACAAAAGAGAAGTGGAGATATACAAAAAATAATAGTCTTGGAAGAGAAACTAAAGAAAATAGAGGAGGGAAAATGTAAAGGAGCTATGATGAGAAGCAAAGCAAAATACATTGTTGAGGGAGAGAGGTGTACAAAATTTTTCTTTAATTTGGAGAAAAGTAAAGGAAAAGCAGAACTAATGAAGGAAATAAAGAGGAAGGATGGTAAAACAGTGAAGGGAACAGAAGAAATCCTTAAAGAAATAAAATGTTACTATGAAGACCTTTTTAGAACAAATAAAATAAATGATGAGGAAAAAAAGTTTTTATTACAGCAAATTACTGCCAAGGTAGAAAAAGAAGATAAAAAACTTTGTGAAAAAGAAATAGAAAAAGAAGAGATAATGAGGGCTATAGAACTTTTAAATGGAGGAAAAAGTCCAGGAATAGATGGACTGGTAGGTGAGTTTTATAAGGCTTTTAAAGATAAAATAAGCACAATTTTAAAAGAAGTATATGATCAGGTTTTTGAGAAAGGTGAATTATATCAGATGATGGGAATGGGGCTAATGAAGATAATATATAAAGGAAAAGGGGATAAAACAGTTTTAAATAATTTTAGACCAATTACTATGCTAAATACAGATTTAAAGATTTTAGCAAAAGTCTTAGCTGATAGGATGAGGAAGGTATTACCTACAATAATAAAGACTAATCAGTCATATGGGGTAAATGGAAGAGACATTGCAGACACAATAAGTAGTATAAGAGACTTAATAGGTTATATGAGAGAAGAAAATAAGTGTGGATATGTAATCAGCCTTGATTTCGAAAAAGCTTTTGACAGAGTGGAACATAGTTTTTTATTTTCAATTTTAGAACGTTTTGGTTTTGGAATTAATTTTATTAAATGGATAACAATTTTATACAGAGGAGCAATGACAAAAGTGAAATGCAATGGCTTTTTAACAGAACCTTTTAAAATTACACGTTCAATAAGACAAGGGTGTCCACTATCGGCACAGTTATACTCCTTGGTAGCAGAACCTTTGGGGATGGTAATAAATAAAGAAGAAAGAATACAGGGAATAGAACTGGAGAGGGGAATAGAAGGACAAAAAATATTTCAATACGCTGATGACACGACAGTAATAGTTAGAGATATTGGAAGTGTGGGAATAGTTATGGAAGAAGTGAGAAGATTTTGTCAAGGCACTGGAGCAAAAATAAATGAAGATAAAACTGTTTGTATGAGATTCGGAAAATCACCAGTTTTAATAGAAAATTTTGCTTTCAAAGAAGTACAAGAAATGAAGATTTTAGGTGTAATTTTAGGAAAAGAGGAAAAAAATACAAGAGATAAGATGTGGGAAGAGATTATAGGAGCAATGGAAAGAAGATTAGTATTTTGGAGATACAGGAATTTAAATCTAAAAGGAAAGATTTTAATTGTAAATGTTTTATTGTTGTCCAAAATATGGTATATTATGTCTGTTTCATCTATGCCTTTTTGGACGGCACAAAGGATAAAAAGATGTATTTTGGATTTTTTATGGGAGAAAAAGCCTGCGAGAATTGCATACAACACGCTAATTGGTCCAGTAGAAGAAGGAGGTTTAGGTCTAGTAGATATTGAGCAAAAGAAAAAAAGTATGAGAGTCAAAACAGTCAAAAAGTATTTGGATGAGGAAAACAAAAGTGAATGGAAAATAACAATGGAACTTTATTTAAACATATGTGGGAATTTGAAGATAGGAAACAATATTTTATGGATGAAATTAAAGAATGGGATGATGCAGAGAATACCAGACTTCTATAAGGAAGTTTTAAGTGCTTGGAGTTCTTTACTCTCAGAAATTGAATTTAAACCACATGGAAGGGAAATGATTTTAAACCAACCTTTGTTCTTAAATAAGAATATTGTTTCACAAGGAAAAGAGATTTATTTTAAGAAGTGGATTGAAGTAGGGTTTTTAAAAGTAAGGGATGTGTTATATGAGTATAAAGAAGGGTTTCTACCCATACAAGTGGTGATTGATGCTATGGAGGAAGCAAAAGAAGAATATAATGAAAACACTCTTAAAAAACAATATGAAGAAGTAAAGAAGGCAATACCTAAAGAATGGGTTGAGGAGATTCAGAATGAGGAAAAATCTGAAAACAGAGTGGATGTGTTTTTGAAAAGAGGGGACAAATTGATGGTTTTTAATTTATGTACTGTGAAAATGTTTTATCATTTTTTTGTAAATTCTGTTTTTAAAAAACCTATTGCCAACCAATTCTGGTTAAGGCACTTCAATGGAGTTGACGAAGGACTCATTTGGAAGAATATGAGATGGAAGTTTTTAGATACAGATCTTGAATGTTTGGATTATTTCATAAGACAAAATGTGATGTTCACTGAAATGAGGCTGTGTAAGATTGGAATGGAACAAGATGCAATATGTAAAGTATGTAAAACAGAAGATGAAGGAATTTTACACCTGTTTTTACTTTGTGAAGGATTGGGTCAATTTTTTGGAGTTTTAAAAAAGTTAGTTTGGGATTTAAGAAAAACGACTAAAGAAATTAGCTGGAATATAACTCTTATGTTGGGGTTAAACGATAAATGTCAAAATAAACAAGTTATTAATTTACTCTTAATTCTAGCAAAAAAGGTCATATGGAAGAGGAGAAATATTGCAAAAAACAAAAATTATGTCTTGGATTTGTGGCTGTATTTTAAATCAGAAATTGAGAATTACATACAAACCCTGTATGATTTTTTTAAGTGGAAGAATGACATGGAAATGTTTAATACTATTTTTACTAAAGATGTAAGACACATTTTAGAAAAGTATAATGTTGTTTCTCCAGGAAGTGATGTTTCTGTATGTTGATTCAAAATTGTTGTATGGAAGATATATGTATTGTTGATCCCATAAGTTAAATAAAAAAAAAAAAAAAAAAAAAAAAAAAAAAGCTATGCCAGATCATGTCTGAGCTCGGAAGCTAAGCAGGTTTGGGCCTGGTTAGTAATTGGATGGGAGACCCCCTGGTAATACCAGTTGCTTTAAGATTTTTGTAAATTTTTCACAAATTATATAATAATCTTGAAAAAAAAAGAGTGAATGCCCAATCTTTGAATCTTAGCAGTCATTGACCTGTGTAGTGTTTGGATGGGAGACCCCCTGGTAATACCAGGTGCTCTAATGTTATTGGAAATTTATTACTAATTATATAATAATCTTTAAAAAAAAGAGCCAATGCCCGATCTCTTAATCTTAGCAGGTATTGGCCTGGTTAGTGCTTGGATGGGAGACCGCCTCGGAATACCAGGTGCTGTAAGCTTTTGGATTTTCATTCCTACTTATATAATGTATGGGCGATTTGATTGGCTGATCTTTAAATAGTCTTCTCTTTGCAGTATCCTTCGCTTGCGACCGTAACAACCTGGCTATGCCTGATCTCGTCTGCTCTCGGAAGCTAAGCAGGTTTGGTCCTGTATAATGTACCGGCGATTAGATTGGCTGATCTTTAAATAGCTCTCTCTTTGCAGCAGTCTTCGCTTATGGCCATTCCACCCTGGCTATGCCAGATCATGTCTGAGCTCGGAAACTAAGCAGGTTTCGGCCTGGTTAGTAATTGGATGGCAGACCCCCTGGTAATACCAGTTGCTTTAAGATTTTTGGAAATTTTTCACAAATTATATAATAATCTTGCAAGAAAAAAAGAAAGGAGTCAATGCCCCATATCTGAATCTTAGCAGGTATGGGCCTGGTTAGTAATTGGATGGGAGACACCCTGGTAATACCAGTTGCTTTAAGATTTTTGGAAATTTTTCACAAATTATATAATAATCTTGAAAAAAAAAAAAAGTCAATGCCCGATCTCTGAATAATAGCAGGTTTTGCCTGGTTAGTACTTGGATGGAAGACGGCCGGGAAATACCAGTTGCTGTAATATTTTTGGCAATTTTTACTAATTACATAATAATCTTGCAACAAAAAAAAAAAAAAAGAGTAAATGCCCAATCTTTGAATCTTAGGAGGTATGGACCTGTTTAGTGTTTGGATGGGAGACCGCCTCGGAAAACCAGGTGCTCTAATATTATTGGAAATTTATTACTAATTATATAATAATCTTAAAAAAAAAAAAAAAAAAAAAAAAAAAGAGTCAATGCCCGATCTCTTAATCTTAGCAGGTATTGGCCTGGTTAGTGCTTGGATGGGAGACCGCCTGGGAATACCAGGTGCTTTAAGCTTTAGGGTTTTCTTTCCTACTTATATAATGTACCGGCGATTAGATTGGCTGATCTTTAAATAGCTCTCTCTTTGCAGCAGTCTTCGCTTATGGCCATACCCCCCTGGCTATGCCAGATCATGTCTGAGCTCGGAAGCTAAGCAGGTTTGGGCCTGGTTAGTAATTGGATGGGAGACCCCCTGGTAATACCAGTTGCTTTAAGATTTTTGTAAATTTTTCACAAATTATATAATAATCTTGAAAAAAAAAGAGTGAATGCCCAATCTTTGAATCTTAGCAGTCATTGACCTGTGTAGTGTTTGGATGGGAGACCCCCTGGTAATACCAGGTGCTCTAATATTATTGGAAATTTATTACTAATTATATAATAATCTTTAAAAAAAAGAGCCAATGCCCGATCTCTTAATCTTAGCAGGTATTGGCCTGGTTAGTGCTTGGATGGGAGACCGCCTCGGAATACCAGGTGCTGTAAGCTTTTGGATTTTCATTCCTACTTATATAATGTATGGGCGATTTGATTGGCTGATCTTTAAATAGTCTTCTCTTTGCAGTATCCTTCGCTTGCGACCGTAACAACCTGGCTATGCCTGATCTCGTCTGCTCTCGGAAGCTAAGCAGGTTTGGTCCTGTATAATGTACCGGCGATTAGATTGGCTGATCTTTAAATAGCTCTCTCTTTGTAGCAGTCTTCGCTTATGGCCATTCCACCCTGGCTATGCCAGATCATGTCTGAGCTCGGAAACTAAGCAGGTTTCGGCCTGGTTAGTAATTGGATGGGAGACCCCCTGGTAATACCAGTTGCTTTAAGATTTTTGGAAATTTTTCACAAATTATATAATAATCTTGCAAGAAAAAAAGAAAGGAGTCAATGCCCCATATCTGAATCTTAGCAAGTATGGGCCTGGTTAGTAATTGGATGGGAGACACCCTGGTAATACCAGTTGCTTTAAGATTTTTGGAAATTTTTCACAAATTATATAATAATCTTGAAAAAAAAAAAAAAAAAAGTCAATGCCCGATCTCTGAATAATAGCAGGTTTTGCCTGGTTAGTACTTGGATGGAAGACGGCCGGGAAATACCAGTTGCTGTAATATTTTTGGCAATTTTTACTAATTACATAATAATCTTGCAAAAAAAAAAAAAAAAAAAAAAGAGTAAATGCCCAATCTTTGAATCTTAGGAGGTATGGACCTGTTTATTGCTTGGATGGGAGACCGCCTCGGAATACCAGTTGCTGTAATATTTTTGGAAATTTGTACTAATTATATAATTATCTTGAAACAAAAAGAGTCAATGCCCAATCTTTGAATCTTAGCAGCTATGGGCCTGTTTAGTGTTTGGATGGGAGACCGCCTCGGAAAACCAGGTGCTCTAATATTATTGGAAATTCATTACTAATTATATAATAATCTTAAAAAAAAAAAAAAAGAGTCAATGCCCGATCTCTTAATCTTAGCAGGTATTGGCCTGGTTAGTGCTTGGATGGGAGACCACCTGGGAATACCAGGTGCTTTAAGCTTTAGGGTTTTCTTTCCTACTTATATAATGTACCGGCGATTAGATTGGCTGATCTTTAAATAGCTCTCTCTTTGCAGCAGTCTTCGCTTATGGCCATACCACCCTGTCTATGCCAGATCATGTCTGAGCTCGGAAGCTAAGCAGGTTTGGGCCTGGTTAGTAATTGGATGGGAGACCCCCTGGTAATACCAGTTGCTTTAAGATTTTTGTAAATTTTTCACAAATTATATAATAATCTTGAAAAAAAAAGAGTCAATGCCCATTCTTTGAATCTTAGCAGTCATGGACCTGTTTAGTGTCTGGATGGGAGACCGCCTCGGAATACCAGGTGCTCTAATATTATTGGAAATTTATTACTAATTATATAATAATCTTAAAAAAAAAAAAAAAAAAAAAGAGTCAATGCCCGATCTCTTAATCTTAGCAGGTATTGGCCTGGTTAGTGCTTGGATGGGAGACCGCCTGGAAATACCAGGTGCTTTAAGCTTTAGGGTTTTCTTTCCTACTTATATAATGTACCGGCGATTAGATTGACTGATCTTTAAATAGCTCTCTCTTTGCAGCAGTCTTCGCTTATGGCCATACCACCCTGGCTATGCCAGATCATGTCTGAGCTCGGAAGCTAAGCAGGTTTGGGCCTGGTTAGTAATTGGATGGGAGACCCCCTGGTAATACCAGTTGCTTTAAGATTTTTGTAAATTTTTCACAAATTATATAATAATCTTGAAAAAAAAAGAGTGAATGCCCAATCTTTGAATCTTAGCAGTCATTGACCTGTGTAGTGTTTGGATGGGAGACCCCCTGGTAATACCAGGTGCTCTAATGTTATTGGAAATTTATTACTAATTATATAATAATCTTTAAAAAAAAGAGCCAATGCCCGATCTCTTAATCTTAGCAGGTATTGGCCTGGTTAGTGCTTGGATGGGAGACCGCCTCGGAATACCAGGTGCTGTAAGCTTTTGGATTTTCATTCCTACTTATATAATGTATGGGCGATTTGATTGGCTGATCTTTAAATAGTCTTCTCTTTGCAGTATCCTTCGCTTGCGACCGTAACAACCTGGCTATGCCTGATCTCGTCTGCTCTCGGAAGCTAAGCAGGTTTGGTCCTGTATAATGTACCGGCGATTAGATTGGCTGATCTTTAAATAGCTCTCTCTTTGCAGCAGTCTTCGCTTATGGCCATTCCACCCTGGCTATGCCAGATCATGTCTGAGCTCGGAAACTAAGCAGGTTTCGGCCTGGTTAGTAATTGGATGGCAGACCCCCTGGTAATACCAGTTGCTTTAAGATTTTTGGAAATTTTTCACAAATTATATAATAATCTTGCAAGAAAAAAAGAAAGGAGTCAATGCCCCATATCTGAATCTTAGCAGGTATGGGCCTGGTTAGTAATTGGATGGGAGACACCCTGGTAATACCAGTTGCTTTAAGATTTTTGGAAATTTTTCACAAATTATATAATAATCTTGAAAAAAAAAAAAAGTCAATGCCCGATCTCTGAATAATAGCAGGTTTTGCCTGGTTAGTACTTGGATGGAAGACGGCCGGGAAATACCAGTTGCTGTAATATTTTTGGCAATTTTTACTAATTACATAATAATCTTGCAACAAAAAAAAAAAAAGAGTAAATGCCCAATCTTTGAATCTTAGGAGGTATGGACCTGTTTAGTGTTTGGATGGGAGACCGCCTCGGAAAACCAGGTGCTCTAATATTATTGGAAATTTATTACTAATTATATAATAATCTTAAAAAAAAAAAAAAAAAAAAAAAAAAGAGTCAATGCCCGATCTCTTAATCTTAGCAGGTATTGGCCTGGTTAGTGCTTGGATGGGAGACCGCCTGGGAATACCAGGTGCTTTAAGCTTTAGGGTTTTCTTTCCTACTTATATAATGTACCGGCGATTAGATTGGCTGATCTTTAAATAGCTCTCTCTTTGCAGCAGTCTTCGCTTATGGCCATACCCCCTGGCTATGCCAGATCATGTCTGAGCTCGGAAGCTAAGCAGGTTTGGGCCTGGTTAGTAATTGGATGGGAGACCCCCTGGTAATACCAGTTGCTTTAAGATTTTTGTAAATTTTTCACAAATTATATAATAATCTTGAAAAAAAAGAGTGAATGCCCAATCTTTGAATCTTAGCAGTCATTGACCTGTGTAGTGTTTGGATGGGAGACCCCCTGGTAATACCAGGTGCTCTAATATTATTGGAAATTTATTACTAATTATATAATAATCTTTAAAAAAAAGAGCCAATGCCCGATCTCTTAATCTTAGCAGGTATTGGCCTGGTTAGTGCTTGGATGGGAGACCGCCTCGGAATACCAGGTGCTGTAAGCTTTTGGATTTTCATTCCTACTTATATAATGTATGGGCGATTTGATTGGCTGATCTTTAAATAGTCTTCTCTTTGCAGTATCCTTCGCTTGCGACCGTAACAACCTGGCTATGCCTGATCTCGTCTGCTCTCGGAAGCTAAGCAGGTTTGGTCCTGTATAATGTACCGGCGATTAGATTGGCTGATCTTTAAATAGCTCTCTCTTTGTAGCAGTCTTCGCTTATGGCCATTCCACCCTGGCTATGCCAGATCATGTCTGAGCTCGGAAACTAAGCAGGTTTCGGCCTGGTTAGTAATTGGATGGGAGACCCCCTGGTAGTACCAGTTGCTTTAAGATTTTTGGAAATTTTTCACAAATTATATAATAATCTTGCAAGAAAAAAGAAAGGAGTCAATGCCCCATATCTGAATCTTAGCAAGTATGGGCCTGGTTAGTAATTGGATGGGAGACACCCTGGTAATACCAGTTGCTTTAAGATTTTTGGAAATTTTTCACAAATTATATAATAATCTTGAAAAAAAAAAAAAAAGTCAATGCCCGATCTCTGAATAATAGCAGGTTTTGCCTGGTTAGTACTTGGATGGAAGACGGCCGGGAAATACCAGTTGCTGTAATATTTTTGGCAATTTTTACTAATTACATAATAATCTTGCAAAAAAAAAAAAAAAAAAAAAAGAGTAAATGCCCAATCTTTGAATCTTAGGAGGTATGGACCTGTTTATTGCTTGGATGGGAGACCGCCTCGGAATACCAGTTGCTGTAATATTTTTGGAAATTTGTACTAATTATATAATTATCTTGAAACAAAAAGAGTCAATGCCCCAATCTTTGAATCTTAGCAGCTATGGGCCTGTTTAGTGTTTGGATGGGAGACCGCCTCGGAAAACCAGGTGCTCTAATATTATTGGAAATTCATTACTAATTATATAATAATCTTAAAAAAAAAAAAAAAGAGTCAATGCCCCGATCTCTTAATCTTAGCAGGTATTGGCCTGGTTAGTGCTTGGATGGGAGACCACCTGGGAATACCAGGTGCTTTAAGCTTTAGGGTTTTCTTTCCTACTTATATAATGTACCGGCGATTAGATTGGCTGATCTTTAAATAGCTCTCTCTTTGCAGCAGTCTTCGCTTATGGCCATACCACCCTGTCTATGCCAGATCATGTCTGAGCTCGGAAGCTAAGCAGGTTTGGGCCTGGTTAGTAATTGGATGGGAGACCCCCTGGTAATACCAGTTGCTTTAAGATTTTTGTAAATTTTTCACAAATTATATAATAATCTTGAAAAAAAAAAGAGTCAATGCCCATTCTTTGAATCTTAGCAGTCATGGACCTGTTTAGTGTCTGGATGGGAGACCGCCTCGGAATACCAGGTGCTCTAATATTATTGGAAATTTATTACTAATTATATAATAATCTTAAAAAAAAAAAAAAAAAAAAAAGAGTCAATGCCGATCTCTTAATCTTAGCAGGTATTGGCCTGGTTAGTGCTTGGATGGGAGACCGCCTGGAAATACCAGGTGCTTTAAGCTTTAGGGTTTTCTTTCCTACTTATATAATGTACCGGCGATTAGATTGACTGATCTTTAAATAGCTCTCTCTTTGCAGCAGTCTTCGCTTATGGCCATACCACCCTGGCTATGCCAGATCATGTCTGAGCTCGGAAGCTAAGCAGGTTTGGGCCTGGTTAGTAATTGGATGGGAGACCCCCTGGTAATACCAGTTGCCTTTAAGATTTTTGTAAAATTTTTCACAAATTATATAATAATCTTGAAAAAAAAGAGTGAATGCCCAATCTTTGAATCTTAGCAGTCATTGACCTGTGTAGTGTTTGGATGGGAGACCCCTGGTAATACCAGGTGCTCTAATGTTATTGGAAATTTATTACTAATTATATAATAATCTTAAAAAAAAGAGCCAATGCCCGATCTCTTAATCTTAGCAGGTATTGGCCTGGTTAGTGCTTGGATGGGAGACCGCCTCGGAATACCAGGTGCTGTAAGCTTTTGGATTTTCACTCCTACTTATATAATGTATGGGCGATTTGATTGGCTGATCTTTAAATAGTCTTCTCTTTGCAGTATCCTTCGCTTGCGACCGTAACAACCTGGCTATGCCTGATCTCGTCTGCTCTCGGAAGCTAAGCAGGTTTGGTCCTGTATAATGTACCGGCGATTAGATTGGCTGATCTTTAAATAGCTCTCTCTTTGCAGCAGTCTTCGCTTATGGCCATTCCACCCTGGCTATGCCAGATCATGTCTGAGCTCGGAAACTAAGCAGGTTTCGGCCTGGTTAGTAATTGGATGGCAGACCCCCCTGGTAATACCAGTTGCTTTAAGATTTTTGGAAATTTTTCACAAATTATATAATCTTGCAAGAAAAAAGAAAGAGTCAATGCCCCATATCTGAATCTTAGCAGGTATGGGCCTGGTTAGTAATTGGATGGGAGACCGCCTGGGAATACCAGGTGCTTTAAGCTTTAGGGTTTTCTTTCCTACTTATATAATGTAACCGGCGATTAGATTGGCTGATCTTTAAATAGCTCTCTCTTTGCAGCAGTCTTCGCTTATGGCCATACCACCCTGGCTATGCCAGATCATGTCTGAGCTCAGAAGCTAAGCAGGTTTGGGCCTAGTTAGTAATTGGATGGGAGACCCCCTGGTAATACCAGTTGCTCTAAGATTTTTGTAAATTTTTCACAAATTATATAATAATCTTGAAAAAAAAAGAGTCAATGCCCATTCTTTGAATCTTAGCAGTCATGGACCTGTTTAGTGTCTGGATGGGAGACCGCCTCGGAATACCAGGTGCTCTAATATTATTGGAAATTCATTACTAATTATATAATAATCTTTAAAAAAAAAAAAAAAAGAGTCAATGCCCGATCTCTTAATCTTAGCAGGTATTGGCCTGGTTAGTGCTTGGATGGGAGACCGCCTGGGAATACCAGGTGCTTTAAGCTTTAGGGTTTTCTTTCCTACTTATATAATGTACCGGCGATTAGATTGGCTGATCTTTAAATAGCTCTCTCTTTGCAGCAGTCTTCGCTTATGGCCATACCACCCTGGCTATGCCAGATCATGTCTGAGCTCGGGAAGCTAAGCAGGTTTGGGCCTGGTTAGTAATTGGATGGGAGACCCCCTGGTAATACCAGTTGCTTTAGATTTTTGTAAATTTTTCACAAATTATATAATAATCTTTGCAAGAAAAAAAGAAAGGAGTCAATGCCCCATATCTGAATCTTAGCAGGTATGGGCCTGGTTAGTAATTGGATGGGAGACACCCTGGTAATATCAGTTGCTTTAAGATTTTTGGAAATTTTTCACAAATTATATAATAATCTTGAAAAAAAAAAAAAGTCAATGCCCGATCTCTGAATAATAGCAGGTTTTGCCTGGTTAGTACTTGGATGGAAGACGGCCGGGAAATACCAGTTGCTGTAATATTTTTGGCAATTTTTACTTAATTACATAATAATCTTGCAACAAAAAAAAAAAAAGAGTAAATGCCCAATCTTTGAATCTTAGGAGGTATGGACCTGTTTAGTGCTTGGATGGGAGACCGCCTCGGAATACCAGTTGCTGTAATATTTTTGGAAATTTGTACTAATTATATAATTATCTTGAAACAAAAAGAGTCAATGCCCAATCTTTGAATCTTAGCTGCTATGGACCTGTTTAGTGTTTGGATGGGAGACCACCTCGGAAAAACCAGGTGCTCTAATATTATTGGAAATTCATTACTAATTATATAATAATCTTTAAAAAAAAAAAAAAAAAAAAAAAAAAGAGTCAATGCCCGATCTCTTAATCTTAGCAGGTATTGGCCTGGTTAGTGCTTGGATGGGAGACCGCCTGGGAATACCAGGTGCTTTAAGCTTTAGGGTTTTCTTTCCTACTTATATAATGTACCGGCGATTAAGATTGGCTGATCTTTAAATAGCTCTCTCTTTGCAGCAGTCTTTCGCTTATGGCCATTCCACCCTGGCTATGCCAGATCATGTCTGAGCTCGGAAAACTAAGCAGGTTTCGGCCTGGTTAGTAATTGGATGGCCAGACCCCTGGTAATACCAGTTGCTTTAAGATTTTTGGAAATCTTTCACAAATTATATAATAATCTTGCAAGAAAAAAAGAAAGGAGTCAATGGCCCCATATCTGAATCTTAGCAGGTATGGGCCTGGTTAGTAATTGGATGGGAGACACCCTGGTAATATCAGTTGCTTTAAGATTTTTGGAAATTTTTCACAAATTATATAATAATCTTGAAAAAAAAAAAAAAGTCAATGCCCGATCTCTGAATAATAGCAGGTTTTGCCTGGTTAGTACTTGGATGGAAGACGGCCGGGAAATACCAGTTGCTGTAATATTTTTGGCAATTTTTACTAATTACATAATAATCTTGCAACAAAAAAAAAAAAGAGTAAATGCCCAATCTTTGAATCTTAGGAGGTATGGACCTGTTTATTGCTTGGATGGGAGACCGCCTCGGAATATCCAGTTGCTGTAATATTTTTGGAAATTTGTACTAATTATATAATTATCTTGAAACAAAAAGAGTCAATGCCCAATCTTTGAATCTTAGCAGCTATGGACCTGTTTAGTGTTTGGATGGGAGACCGCCTCGGAAAACCAGGTGCTCTAATATTATTGGAAATTTATTACTAATTATATAATAATCTTAAAAAAAAAAAAAAAAGAGTCAATGCCCGATCTCTTAATCTTAGCAGGTATTGGCCTGGTTAGTGCTTGGATGGGAGACCGCCTGGGAATACCAGGTGCTTTAAGCTTTAGGGTTTTCTTTCCTACTTATATAATTACCGCGATTAGATTGGCTGATCTTTAAATAGCTCTCTCTTTGCAGCAGTCTTCGCTTATGGCCATACCACCCTGGCTATGCCAGATCATGTCTGAGCTCGGAAGCTAAGCAGGTTTGGGCCTGGTTAGTAATTGGATGGGAGACCCCCTGGTAATACCAGTTGCTTTAAGATTTTTGTAAATTTTTCACAAATTATATAATAATCTTGAAAAAAAAAGAGTGAATGCCCATTCTTTGAATCTTAGCAGTCATTGACCTGTGTAGTGTTTGGATGGGAGACCCCCTGGTAATACCAGGTGCTCTAATATTATTGGAAATTTATTACTAATTATATAATAATCTTTAAAAAAAAAGAGCCAAATGCCCGATCTCTTAATCTTAGCAGGTATTGGCCTGGTTAGTGCTTGGATGGAGAGACCGCCTCGGAATACCAGTGCTGTAAGCTTTTGGATTTTCACTCCTACTTTATATAATGTATGGGCGATTTGATTGGCTGATCTTTAAATAGTCTCTCTTTGCAGTATCCTTCGCTTGCGACCGTAACAACCTGGCTATGCCTGATCTCGTCTGCTCTCGGAAGCTAAGCAGGTTTGGTCTGTATAATGTACCGGCGATTAGATTGGCTGATCTTTAAATAGCTCTCTCTTTGCAGCAGTCTTCGCTTTATGGCCATTCCACCCTGGCTATGCCAGATCATGTCTGAGCTCGGAAACTAAGCAGGTTTGGGCCTGGTTAGTAATTGGATGGCAGACCCCCTGGTAATACCAGTTGCTTTAAGATTTTTGGAAATTTTTTCACAAATTATATAATCTGCAAGAAAAAAAGAAAGAGTCAATGCCCCATATCTGAATCTTAGCAGGTATGGGCCTGGTTAGTATTGGATGGGAGAACCGCCTGGGAATACCAGTGCTTTAAGCTTTAGGGTTTTTTTCCTACTTATATAATGTACCGGCGATTAGATTGCCTGATCTTTAAATAGCTCTCTCTTTGCAGCAGTCTTCGCTTATGGCCATACCACCCTGGCTATGCCAGATCATGTCTGAGCTCGGAAGCTAAGCAGGTTTGGGGCCTGGTTAGTAATTGGATGGGAGACCCCCTGGTAATACCAGTTGCTGTAAGATTTTTGTAAATTTTTCACAAATTATATAATAATCTTGAAAAAAAAAGAGTCAATGCCCATTCTTTGAATCTTAGCAGTCATGGACCTGTTTAGTGTTTGGATGGGAGACCGCCTCGGAATACCAGGTGCTCTAATATTATTGGAAATTTATTACTAATTATATAATAATCTTTAAAAAAAAAAAAAAAAGAGTCAATGCCCGATCTCTTAATCTTAGCAGGTATTGGCCTGGTTAGTGCTTGGATGGGAGACCGCCTGGGAATACCAGGTGCTTTAAGCTTTAGGGTTTTCTTTCCTACTTATATAATGTACCGGCGATTAGATTGGCTGATCTTTAAATAGCTCTCTCTTTGCAGCAGTCTTCGCTTATGGCCATACCACCCTGGCTATGCCAGATCATGTCTGAGCTCGGAAGCTAAGCAGGTTTGGGCCTGGTTAGTAATTGGATGGGAGACCCCCTGGTAATACCAGTTGCTTTAAGATTTTTGTAAATTTTTCACAAATTATATAATAATCTTGAAAAAAAAAGAGTGAATGCCCAATCTTTGAATCTTAGCAGTCATTGACCTGTGTAGTGTTTGGATGGGAGACCCCCTGGTAATACCAGGTGCTCTAATATTATTGGAAATTTATTACTAATTATATAATAATCTTAAAAAAAAAGAGTCCAATGCCCGATCTCTTAATCTTAGCAGGTATTGGCCTGGTTAGTGCTTGGATGGGAGACCGCCTCGAATACCAGGTGCTGTAAGCTTTTGGATTTTCATTCCTACTTATATAATGTATGGGCGATTTGATTGCTGATCTTTAAATAGTCCTTCTTCTTGGCAGTATCCTTCGCTTGCGACCGTAACAACCTGGCTATGCCTGATCTCGTCTGCTCTCGGAAGCTAAGCAGGTTTGGTCCTGTATAATGTACCGGCGATTAGATTGGCTGATTTTAAATAGCTCTCCCTCTTTGCAGCAGTCTTCGCTTATGGCCATTCCACCCTGGCTATGCCAGATCATGTCTGAGCTCGGAAACTAAGCAGGTTTCGGCCTGGTTAGTAATTGGATGGCGACCCCTGGTAATACCAGTTGCTTTAAGATTTTTGGAAATCTTTCACAAATTATATAATAATCTTGC